>NW_019396885.1:118670-251274 GCF_000591075.1 Eurytemora carolleeae | reverse complement strand
TATTGTATACCTGGAGAAATATACCCTACTGTATTGTATACCTGGAGAAGTATACCCTACTCTAACGTATACCTGGAGAAGTATACCCTACTCTATTGTATACCTGGAGAAGTATACCCTACTGTATTGTATACCTGGAGAAGTATACCCTACTCTATTGTATACCTGGAGAAATATACCCTACTGTATTGTATACTTGGAGAAGTATATTATACTGTATTGTATACCTGGAGAAGTATAGCCTACTCTATTGTATACCTGGAGAAGTATACCCTACTCTATTGTATACCTGTAGAAGTATACCCTACTCTATTGTATACCTGGAGAAATATACCCTACTCTATTGTATACCTGGAGAAGTATACCCTAATTTATTGTATACCTGGAGAATAGATAAGAATAGTATTCCGGCATAAAAGCTCCGACCAGGGATCCGGAAGAAGAAATGATGATTGCAATCAGGAGAGCAATTTTCCTAAATCATTTATTCATTATTTATAATTTATACTATATACTATACACTTACAGATCGGAACTTTTTGTGTTTATAATATTGTTAATCTTGAACGCTCGACCTCGATATCCATTATAGACACTTTTAAATTTTAGGATCAATGCTGAATCTCTCAATCAAAGTTATCCCTGCAGGATATGACCATTACGGGATATTGAAGAGGAATTGGATTTATCCATAGATCTGTACATAGGATGGAGATCAATAAATGATCCCAAGATTCACAACATCAAGGAAACATTAATTCCTTGAAAATTGGTAAAAATATATGAAAAATATATGAAAAATATATGAAAAATCTATGAGAAATATATGAAAAATCTATGAAAAATATATGAAAAATATATGAAAAATATATGAAAAATATATGAAAAATATATGAAAAATATATGAAAAATATATGAAAAATATATGAAAATATATGAAAAATATATGAAAAATATATGAAAAATATATGAAAAATATATGAAAAATATATGAAAAATATATGTAAAATATATGAAAAATATATGAAAAATATATAAAAATATTATGAAAAATATATGCATTATTTAAAACTTGTTTTGCTTAGAACCAACCAACCTGCCAAATTTATCTGCTAAGAATCCACAAAGAAAGCTTCCAACCATTAAACCGAACATGTATGCACTACCAACCCAAGCAACCTTCCACCCCTCCCCACAGACAAGATTCAGCTCTGTCACCAGGGTATCCTAGGTATACAACTACATGGAGAATTAAGAAACCTTCCACCCCTCCCCATAGACAAGATTCAGCTCTGTCACCAGGGTATCCTAGGTATACAGAAATAAGAAACCTTCCACCCCTCCCCACAGACAAGATTCAGCTCTGTCACCAGGGTATCCTAGGTATACACAACTACATGGAGAAATAAGAAACCCTCCACCCCTCCCCAGACAAGATTCAGCTCTGTCACCAGGGTATCCTAGGTATACAACTACATGGAGAAATGAGAAACCCTCCACCCCTCCCCAGACAAGATTCAGCTCTGTCACCAGGGTATCCTAGGTATACAACTACATGGAGAAATAAGAAATGAAGAGTTAATGTACAGGGTTACTTTAGAGAAGATTGTGCGAAATTTTAGTTACTCTTTGCTGGCCTAAATGGTTCCATACATATGTCAACTTGTTTTTTTTATAAAATAGATAGAAAGATAGATAGATAGACATATCTCGGCTTAAATCATAAAAATATATTTGGGATTTTGACTGCCCCTCCAAAGTTTATACATACTTTAAATTAAAAATAACTAATAGATACATAATACACAGCACAAAATAATTTTAAAAGAAAAGAAAAAAGTTGGAAGTAAACAAAAAGAGATGAATTTTTAGGACAGGCAAAGTATGGTTGTATTTTCAGAGGGGATTAATTTATTTAACTTTTTTTTAGAAAGTGTCCTTTCCGGCAACACCATGATTGTTCTACTTTTCACAAAATTTTTAAAAATATTTTTACAATGAATTTACAAGAGAACGAGTAGAGGGGTTTCAAAGATAATGAATTTGTATGCCAAATAAGAATAAAAAAGATAAAAATATGTTCTAAACTCTGAAGAAAAAAAATTTTTGAAATTAAAAATACTTTAAACTCAAATTCTCCATAAGCAAACTTGGCTCCATCGGGACAACTGAAAATAAATAAATATAAATATTTGTTTTGGTTTCAATTAAAAAACCTTTTGGTTTTAGGGAATGTTTAACACCAGAGGTAACACAAAATCTTTATTTCAACACTTTTCTTTTAACAATTATTTAAAATATTCTTGGAGATTTCTTAACCTTATGAAAGGTATGAAAGGATCTTCATTATTGAAGGAGCAGGACCCATCAACAGGATTAATAGTTGGGGTTTTGTAAAAACAGTAATCATAATCTCCATCCTCATCTCTTCATACCAAACCTTATTTTAACCAATCTAGGACGAAAACGTAAATATTGACGTCAAAAAAAAGAAATTTTTGGACGATATTTTGTGACTTTGTGATTGATTGGTCCCTTTTATGGGATTACAGCAATAATATCACGGAGAGAACATTTTATTGTTAGCGAAGGCATCTTCATGAACTAATTTGTTACTTAAAATTTATTTACCCAATTGCGCGAAATTTGACAAGTTCTACATTTATAAAAAGCCCTTGACGCCGCGATTTCAAATATGCAAAAATATTTGCAAAATTTGCGAAACCTAAATGTCTATTCAAGAAAAGCTAAAATTGTGCAATTTCCCTTTAAAGGTCTAAATTTAGATTTAGTCTGGTAAAAGTAAAATTAGGCATTCAGGCAGTATGCTTGAGGACTCAGGCAGCGGGTATGAAAGCCCATCTTTTAACCTAAAGTATGGGACATGTAATAGTTAGAAAAACCCAAAAATTTGAACAGCCTCAGACCAATGATTTTTGAGTTATCGCAAAAAATCTATCCATCGCCAAAATCCAGATCTTTAATGTTTATGTTGAATAATATGTTTAATGTTTATGTTGAATATTATGTTTAATGTTTATGTTGAATAATATGTTTAATGTTTATGTTGAATAATATGTTTAATGTTTATGTTGAATAATATGTTTAATGTTTATGTTTAATATGGATTCCTAGGAAATATATCTGAAGGACTGTAATCTGTAAATGTAAAGTTGTCTAGGTCGCATTCTGGTATCTGGCAACGGAACTTCTCAGGGATAAAACCTTGAAAGAAAATATAAAATATTAAATTATCAAAATAATTGAAAAGCAGAAAAAAGAAGAGTGAAGAAAGATGAAAGAAGAAAAAAAAGAGAAAAATCGAAAGAAAAAAATTCCGGAGAAAAAAGAATAAAAAACAAAAAACAAGGAATTGAAGGAACTTGAGATATAAGACAGAGTAGAATTAATAGAAAGAAGTCGGCGAAAATGAAAAAATGCTGATATTGGTAAAAAAAACAATCTATGAAAAATTTGAAAAAAAAATTTGAAAATAACAATGACAAAGGTAGGAAGGGTGGATATTAGACCATTAGGTATTAATAAATCTGAACTGTTAGCACCAAGGTTTATATTATATATACACCCTTGGATAGCATACACTTGTTAAATCAACAATAGATTTAGGTAATATGGTTTTTGATAATTTGCCGATTTTGTGCGATTAATGTTCAGTGCTAAATAGAAAACATTGGAAAAACTGTTGTCTTTGTTCTTCATTTTAATTCAAGAAATTAAAGTGTTTAAATTGATATTCCACAGTTCTCTGGTTACCGGCCCTGGTATAAAAATTGTGAACCTGTAAACGAATACATGAGTACATGTATCCCCCCTACTATAGGAGGTACCCAGAGAATACCACACACTAAAACCTGCCATACACCAAACTCTCCAATTTCATCAAGAATTAAATCAAAACTCATATTCTCTTAATTACACATATATATTCAGAGGGGATTTGCCCGACGCACAGCTGTCCTGAAGCCTCAAGTAACAATAGGGTTTACCTAAAATACCAAAAAAAGCCAATTACCCCTAATTTATAGCAGTACTTATCCCTTGCAAATTGCAACTCAAACTACTTTTTGAGAATAAGATTTTTTTTAGTTTTTGAGTTAAAAATGGCGGGAATCTTGATGTTTTACAAAACTTATTATGAAAATTCATCATAAAACATTCCTCCTTGCTAGATATTAAAAATTCACAACTTTTTAAGCTAAGGAAGCACAAAGTTTGAAATTTTCTGTATCTTCATAAATTGTGTCTTTAGTCTTTTCCCAAAAATGTTTATTTTCTAATCCCCATATATCTTTGCAACCCAATGTATATAGATAAAGGAGATTGTATTTGGATGGAAGGAGAATGTTCAATGCACGTGGATGATGAAAGTATGTATATGTAAATGGGTCAGGGGGCTATGTATATTGTAAATACAATATACGTACAGAGTCTCCCAAAAAACCCATGGTTAAAATATTAAAATTTTAAAAATTTTTTTAATCTATGGAACATATCCGATCGATTTGAGGTATGCAGAACAAATTAGTAAGAAAAGTTTAAAATATGACATTTTGGCTTGGTTGAGTTTATGAAATTAAATTTGACCGTATTAGGGAATTTCATTAGGGCCTGAAAAAATGCAAATCTTCTAAACAAATATAAAAAATGCACAGTTATTCTTGAAGAATTGCAAGACCTAATGTTTACAATACAGAAAAGAAATTTACATATGGAAATTTATAATTAACATTATATCTAAATCATTTTGTGTACTGGTAAACCCTTACTATCAACTTTTGAAAGAAAATGTTAAGCAAGGATAGTTTTTTTCTTTACTGATCACAATGATAATTTTCAACCAAGCCAAAATGTTAAATTTCCAACTTGTTTTCTTCAATATTTTTTAAGAGAAACATACCTCTAATAGATATCAATTGATCGGAAATGTTCCATAGTTTTTAAAAATGTCAAAAATTTTGAAAGTTGAAACCTGGTGAACGCTTCAATATCTATAAGAGATTTTTTTCTGACACCTGTAGGTTAGAAGAGGGTGTATATGTATGAACAGGGTAATGACTAAGGAGATGATGAATGTAGGATATAAAATGTATATCGTTTATAGATGAGATAAGAATGGATAAGGAGTCAATGAAATAAGAATAGGGTACTTATGGATCTACTTTTTTTCTTAAATGAAAAATTTTGAAAACTTTTTCTTCATTTTTCGCTGATTTTTATGTTTATAATTAGTGAACCATTCAGAGACTTGGTTTTTTTTTAATTTCTTCTTAGTTTTTGTTGATAATTTGCCCATTGGATCCGGATCCGTGGAATCCCTATATTTTTGCGGATGATCTAAGAAGCCAAAAAGTTTCTGATCCAACGGATCCTGATCGGGATCCTAAGCACTGTCTAGGCCTTTTAAAAATATTGTTTTGATCCAAAACACTTCTTGTTTAACAAAACAAAATTGATGATTGGATATAAATTATTTGGGGTTAATTTTTAAAGATGTTAGAAACAAAAACCCCTGGTAAGGTACTGATATGTAGAAATAGTCTGAAGGTTTCAGTACCTGTAGGTACAGCATATTTACATGGTCACTTTCTTTCTCCTTCGTGTTAAATTGTTGACTAGAAAATGACTAAAACATTTGGAGTTAAAGAAAATTTAAGACTAAGTCCTTCTTCAAATAAAAAAGTCAATGTATTTTCAAAATCTAGCTCGGAGGAATGATTAATGACAAATTTTAATAATGGTGATTTTTAAAACTAAAATGGACCATTTTCCCAATTTTAGCTTTAAATGTTTGAGTTGCAATAAACTTGTAACCTTCATGTACTTAGATATTGGTAAAAGCCATTTTTGGAAATTGAGGTAAACCCTATATGGAAGCTTCAGAGGACAGCTGTAGACTAGAGAGTCAAATATCTAAAACACAAATTTAATTGAAATCTCGTTTTCGCGATTTTTCTTTTAAGAAAAAAGTTATTTTGTTCTCTGATTTTTAATTTAATCTTAATTATAATTATAAAGAAAGAAAATTCGCATAAATTCCAGAAAAAAAGTTTTTATACCATCAGAAGAAATTTCAAGAATCGTTAAATATAGATTTTTTGTTTTCTAGTAAACATTGAAAAAAATTAGTTTTCATAATTATTTGATAATTTGTTGGCTCGCATTCATTCATTTTTATCGTAATATTAAATATTAACAAATCAAACTAAGCTAAGGTATTTTTATCAAAAGAAGATCCGAATATAAAAGTTTAATTGTATAGTTAAGAGTGGTATACTCTATCGACCCGGACTGATAAAAGTTTTATTATTGACTTATCTATAAAGACAGATTCTCACTTTAATATCTTATCATAAAAACCTCATTAAATAAAAAATTATTGACATAAGCTTTAAAAGATAAGAATAAGTATTTTTTTTTGTACGCTCTATTACGGTTTAAGTACTTTTAACATTAGGACACCTACTCATGTTAACATTAGGACCCCTTCTCATGTTAACATTAGGACACCTTCTCATGTTAACATTAGGACACCTCCTCATGTTAACAGAAGGACCCCTCCTCATGTTAACATTAGGACACCTTTTCATGTTAACATTAGGACACCTTCTCATGTTAACAGTAGGACCCCTCCTCATGTTAACAATAGGACATCTCCTCATGTTAACATTAGAACACCTTCTCATGTTAACATTAGGACACCTCCTCATGTTAACATTAGGACACCTCCTCATGTTAACATTAGGACACCTCCTCATGTTAACATTAGGACCCCTCCTCATGTTAACATTAGGACACCTCCTCATGTTAACATTCGGACACCTTCTCATGTTAACATTAGGACACCTCCTCATGTTAACATTAGGACACCTCCTCATGTTAACAATGGGACCCCTCCTCATGTTGACATTAGAACAGCTCCTCATATTAACAGGAAGACCCCTCCTAATGTTCATATTAGGACACCTTCTCATGTTAAAATTAGGACACCTCCTAAAGTTAACAGTAGGACCCCTCCTCATGTTAACATTAGGACACCTCCTCATGTTAACATTAGGACACCTCCTCATGTTAACATTAGGACACCTCCTCATGTTAACATTAGGACACCTCCCCAAGTTATCAGGACTCCTCCTTATGTTAACATTAGGACACCTCCTCATGTTAACATTAGGACACCTCCTCAAGTGAACAGTAGGACCCCTCCTCATGTTAACATTAGGACCCCTCCTAATGTTCATATTAGGACACCTTCTCATGTTAACATTAAGACACCTCCTAAAGTTAACAGTAGGACCCCTCCTCATGTTAACATTAGGACACCTCCTCATGTTAACAATGGGACCCCTCCTCATGTTAACATAGGACACCTCCTCCTGTTAACATTAGGACACTTCCCCAAGTTAACAGGACCCCTCCTCATGTTAACATTATGGCACCTACTAATGGTTACAGTAGGACCCCTCCTCATGTTAACAGTAGGACACCTCATCATGTTAACATTAGGACACCTCCTCATGTTAACACTAGGACACTGCAAGGTAGTGAGATGATTCAACTTCTCTTCTTTTGAAATCTTTAATTTGATGTAAAGAATATAAATACTAGTTTTTTCTGAATCGTCAATCAAAAGATTTAAATCGTGATTTTAGAAACATTTTTTTGAAAAAAAAATTATTTGATGTTGAAAAATTATTTTGCATTTTTCCTAGAACATGGATTTGTATCTGCGCAAACCCGTACTAAGATCCTCAGTTTAAGTTTTGGAGTCGATGTCAGTTTTCGAGTGAGGTTGTCAAAATATGAATTTTTAATTGTAAATTTAAATATTATATGTGTTCGCTATTTATTTTAGTTGGGAATATAAAATTTCAATTGCTGATTTAAGTTTTCTTTTTCATATTAAACTAATACAAATGTTCCGAAGAGAAGGTTAATAATTCAAAAACCCCTGTTGTTTGCCATTGCATAGAAATAACAGGTTAAAGGTTTTTGGTTTAATAATTCTTTAAAAATGTCAGATTTTAAAATTCTGGAAAATTTTCCTTTTTTCAAGGTTTTTTCTTCGTTTTTGTGAAAAAATATCAAGAATATTCAAAATATAAATTAAATAAAGGAGGCCGACCTTGGGATCGTTTGCTCGAACAAAAGATTTAATTTATAAACATTTTCGGAGAGTTAATAGAAATTATGAAAGAAGGTGTTTAACGGTTTTCCGGAGAAAAAGGAGATTTTAAACTGGATATTATACAGGGTGTTCCAAAAAACATGGGAATTCAGTAACGAATTCTATATCGTCTTTATAAATAATTCTTTGATTTAGTATAGTGATACCTACTGAGAAAGCTGTAATTTGTAAGAGTTTCGTCTGCTATGTTTACATTTTGTTTGTTTATGTTTTAACTGCATACGGTTGTAATTATTAAAACAAGAAAATTACAGTACACAAACAGTAAACTTGTCCGTCTTCATTGTTCATCTTGCGGAGACATTATAAACGCACCTTTACAGCCATTTACCGTTTTCGTAAAATAAACTCTAGCAGACATAATAATATTATGGGTTTTGAAATTTGGTATTACACTGCTAATTCATGCAAAGACGATATCGAATTCGTCACTGAATTCCCATGTTTTTTGGGACACCCTGTAGATGAGCCAGCTGTAAGCCATGATGAGCCAGGAGTGTTGATTGGGATGTTTTGTTTATCCAGTCCTGTCCATTTTAGGATTTAGTCCTAGTTGGGTTAAAATATTAGTTATTTAAAAATTGTTCAGATCGCACAAAAATAATTACAAAAAAAAGCTTTCAATGAAAAATTCAGATTCAGAATTAGAATGCAAAAATGTTTAATGTAGCAAATTGACTGCTATTGCAAGGAATACAATCGCAACGAATATATAGGTTTCCAGAGATAAAGGGTGTCCCAATAAACATGGAAATTTAGTGACGACTTTTATATCATATTTGATCCATGCGGCATTTTTCATGAACACAACTATAAATTGCAGTATTTCAGCTTAAGCATATCTAACATCGAAAAGCCCTGGTCTTGAGATTTTTAAAATGTGGTATACCATTTTTGTATCTACAAAATTTACGAAATTTTTTTAATTTCAATTTATTTGATATACCAAAATTGTCCTAATATCTAATATCTTCGTCAATTTTTCAAATATTACCCTTTATGAAAAGCTCGTCAGACGCACAGTCTCGTTTTTTTATAATTTCTTTGCCATGTATTAAATATCAGGAATTCAAAACGACTTTCAAGTTGTCTCTCAATTCCCATGTTTATTGAGACGCCCTGTAGAAAAACTGTATTATTTGCATGATTTTCACAATTTTTGTTTAAATCCACAACGAACGTCGTCCTGTCTTTTTTATTTACTTTTTAATGCAAAGTTAACCTGTATACTGGACCAGAAAACCTTATAATAGGAAGACGACATTTAAGCAATACTGAAGTGCATTCGATGTTTTTACAAAACAAATAGTTTTAAGTTATTAAATCAATTATTATGTGAAATGGGTCTGTTTACACTGCACAACTGCTGTGCTTTATTTTCTTTGAACTATTTGAAGGGTAATGTTGCATCGACCTACTGCAATATCGGACCTACGCCAGCTGTTTAATTTAGTATTATTTGAGGGTTAGGTTAAGACAATTTCTGGGCCGAGCGCTGCGGCTAGGACAGGCTAGGGGGCCGGGCGCTGCGGCCACAAGTCCATATAGCAGCTGTAATACCACGTGCTAGTAGGTCGGATGTGTAGTATAGCGGATTTGGCGTAGGTCAGAAGTAGAGTATGGCGGATATGTGTAGGTCGAAAAATACACCACCATTTGAAGTCATAACTTGACTCTAAAAGACGACTTTCTATTCCAGAGTTTTCTGGTTGACTGTAACTTAAAATATGCCCTGAGATTGTTGATCTTGAACGTTTGAGTTCGATATGAAATGTGGGCATTTTTATTTTAGGATCAATGCTGGATCCCTTAATTGAAGTTATCCCTGGCGGATATGACCAATGACCATCCCGGGATACTGAAGAGGAACTAAATGAATCAGTAGATCTGCATAACATGGAGATCATTGAACATGAGTTAGGACTTCTGCACATTCTTCTAATCGGATTTAACAGATACAGCTTTAGCAACGTTTGTCTAATTAGAAATAGAATGCAATTTTCCCGGTTCTTATCTTTTGACATTGTAAACAATAACGAACTCGATAGAGTTTGTGAATATAGACAATATCTTCTCTTCAGTGTTTACTTCGCTTATTCAAGTATTTATTTAGTAATTAGGCAGAACCTCTAGTTATATCCAATATTCTTTTAGTTTAATTATAAACTAATTTAAACTTATCCCTTGTAAACACAATAATCCCTCATAGCTCTGCTATCAGAATACACATCTATATTTTCCGAGATGTAGATAAATATGAATAACCAGCTGAAATGCCCGGCGTTGCCCGTGGAATTAGAAAAAATTAAATTTAAAAAACATCAAATTTAAAGAAAAGAAGTTTCGAATTTTTTAGTCTATGTTACCTCAAGGGTACCCATGGGATCCCTCAATAAATTTCAGCCAATTTGGTTCAGCCGTTAAGCCAGCTATAGCTGACATAAAAATATATTTATGAGAAAAGATCTATATTATATAGATAAGTAAGCTAATTGACTATAGTTTCGCACTTTTTAGTTCATTTTTATAATCTACTAGCTGAAGTGCCCTGTAGAATTTCTTAAAATCGAATTTTGAAAAAAACCGATTTTTTAAAGAAAAAAATTTCCAAGTGAGAGAAAAGCTATTTTTCGTAGTCGACCCTAGAAATAACTTTCATCGTCGGCCTGTAGACGGGTGAATACTATACATATACAATACATATACGTCCTAGGAGTCCTAGCTCTAATTTGAGTTAAGAAACTATAAGTAAGTTTAGGATCAAAACAATTAGGCAGAAAAAATGTTCTTATACTCAGACTCCAGAGTGTAAAAATACCTAAAATGATAATCCTAGGCTTCAGGTACAGTATCATAATAGATATAGGATCATAAACCAAACTTGATTCATCTTGAGTATTAAAGGATCGTTGAGTTTTTCTAATCAATAGATGAGCTAAATGTATGTAATATGTATCCTGTACGACCGTCGCATTGCCTATGTCACCCCCGGGCAACCAATGGGTCCCCTCAAAAAATGTCAGCCCATTCGGTCCAGCCGTTTGGCCGGCTATAGGAAACATATATAAGAATGTCTTGCTTTATTTTATAGAATAGTTTAAACCGAACAGGACGACTTAAATTATTATTATCAAATAATCAAAAATCCGAATTTTTTATCTTTTTATTAATTTACAAATATTTATCAGGTTTATCACATTTCAAGAACAATAAACAAACAGGACACTTTGGATTTAGCGAAACAATTTAGCTCTGAGATAGTTCTTGATGTAGTTCCAGGTCTATACACGGCGAGATTTGGATCTAGTTTCGTCCAGCTCTAGGATACAAAGAGATAAGGATGAAATTAAATAAACAACCGCTGTAAAGAATTAAACAATATACGTAGGTTTGGTTCCAGCAGGTACAAGACGGATATGAATTCTAAATGTGGTTTGGCAGGTAGGGTTTCAACATCCTATCTCCGGAATAGGCAGTATATTGATGAGATCTGTAGGTTCAGAAAGATTATATTAAACACGTATAAATGCAATGTGGTTTAAATATTAACTTCTCTTGATTTATTCAGTTCTACTCCGCTTTAAAAAAGTCTCCGTGCAGAAATCTGTAGAAGATTTCTTTCTTGAACTTCCACTGTTGCAAAGTAGGATTGTCACCTGAAAAATCATAATGTCACGAGAGGNTCTAGTCAAAACACCCTAACTTTTTCTATGTATCATGTTTATATGCAGGCAACTGAAATATAATTTCAATTTTTAGAAAATTTGAGCAAATCAATTTTTAAGAAATTGTAGAAATCAAGAAATTCACAGGTCTTAAATTTAACAAAAATTTCGTTTCAAAACTTTTAATCTGCTTATTCTTGGTTTTTTGACGATATTTTTTTTACAGTATATGACATGGTCTCCAATTTTTTTTTTTTTTTTAACAGTCATGAAACTTTTTGTAGCAAAAAATCAAACACCTAACTCAACTGACCGACTGTCAAATTGCAGCCAGAAAAAGTTTTTTTTTGACGTAATTTTTACTGATTTTACTTCAAAAAGTCTTTTTCAGGCAGTAATTGGGCAATTATACAGTTCACTTAAGACTTTGATTTTTTTTGCTAAAACATATCTTATTGTTAAGGAAAATTCACAAAATTTGGAGACCCTGCCATCAATGGTTCTGAAAATATCACAAAATCACACAGAATAATCTTGATTAATCTTTGAGCCTACAGTTACGGTTTAATTTAGACCTAAAAATGCACTTGACTTACTATTTCTTTAAAATGGATTTAATTAAAATTCCCTAGGTGGCATTTTCTGAAAATTTAGATTTTAACTCAGAAGCCTGCAATCTGCATATTAATATATTCCGAAGAAAAAAATTAGGTGTTTCACTTGAAACCTGATGGTTCATTTTCATCAGAGTGGGGTAATCATGTTGTGTCAAAAATTTAAGAAACTTCAGTTGGATGGGGTTTAATTAATGAATTGCTAATATATCCCAGACAATACTGAAACTTTTTCTGTGCAAGATTTATCAATGAAACGTCGTTATTAGTTATCGTTATCTGAAGTGCCCGGCGTTGCTCGTGGAATTTTAAAAATTCTAAAGAAAAAATTTTTATCTTGAAAGAAAACGAATAATGAAAAAAGAAAATAATTTGTTTTAAATGACCTGATTATCAAATGGCAGGTTGTATGGAAACTTTGGAGCCATGTAGAAGTATTGAGCTTGATGCTCTCTACACACTTCAAGGAGCATATCCCAAACCTTCCTCTCATTCTTCTCATCCATACCTGTTGCACAAAATAGGATCATAACACAAATTTTATGTTTTTAGGGTCTCTTGTATGCCCCATACTAAACTAGTGACAAGTAATATGTATACAGGATTACCCCTAAAGGATGCGACTTCTATAACGGGTAGTTACTCTAAAATTCGGTGATGGTGATGGTGTTCATAACGGGGCCTCTTTTTCAGATTTCATTTCAAATTAGTACAAATTAGAGTAAAAAAAGTAGATGTTAGTTCCAAATTTATTGAAAATATATTTCGGTCTGGGTTGACCCTCGTCAGTACTTGAGATTGTTTCTGCCAGGATGATTAAAAACTCTTTAACTAAGAGTCTATCGTTTTTACGTATTTGAGCTTGGCAAAAGGCCTCTTTGTGAAATCTTCAAACACTTTGGGTTCAATGAACTTAAGAAAAATAGCACAATAAACTGATTTAAAAATGTACTGTTGACCTTTATCACTATTTTAAAACAAAATAAAGTTGGTTTTGGTATTTCCAACAACTTTACTTTTCAACATTACTTTGTCATAAGTACTGTTTTTACACAGGGGAAAAATATTTAGATTGCGAATACTTTTGAGTGGAACAGTCTAACTACATATGGGGAAGTTTAGTACTTCACCCAGTTTAAAAAAGATACATTAATGATTCACTAAAAAAAGAAACAAGTGTACAACTTAAGAGTTTCATTAACGAAAGAAAATAAGACTAAATAAATTCTGTACAGTCGTATCTGAAGTCTCATCCTTTCTGGGTAGCCATGTATTTTCAATAATTACACCTGTGAATTAAAAACTGTTTTCCTTTCTGTGATACTTTTCTCCGATCAAAATTAAATATTTTCCAACACAAGTAATATTTCAGAGAGATTTAAAGGTACGGAAAAGAGCAGAGTTCAGAATATACGCTAAATAATTACCTTGATTTATCTCGTCTACGCATCTAAACGGAACATGCGTAAGGCCCTGCAGTGCCATCATATAGACTGCAGTAGTGACTGATTTCTCCCCACCGGATTGTGTTCCCTTGGTTAGCTCCTGAAACTCCTCCTGGTCACGGAACTTAACCATAATCCTTACTCCGTAGTTCTTCAGATCAAGTTCATTATCCTTCCCTTCACATAGCTCGATCTGTCCGGAGTATCCCAACGTGGCCATCATCTCACTAAACTTATCTCCGACCTGAGAAACCATTTTCCGAACCCCTTGAATCCATCCTCTACGGAGCTGACCAAGTTCCTTCGTCTTGCTCTCCTTCTCCTTCTCCATGTTCTCCACCTCGGCTTTAGATTTCTGGACGCTTTCCCTGATCTCCTTAATCCTCTTCTCTGTATCCGGGGATACCTTGAGCTTCTTCAGCTCCCCTTCACAATCTTCTATATTGACTTGAAGATAGTTCTCGTCCAGGCTTCCAAGCGAAGCAAACTTTTCCTGCCATTCTAAAGGAGGTTTGTACTTGGTCTTTTCATCCTGACATCCACCTGTAGCCTAACAAACAGATAAACAAAAACCATATGTACAAGGTTACCCACACATGATTCGACTGTTCAGACGACATAAAATCCTTCAAATATGACGATCCTAAGGTCAAAATAAGTATTCTGCTCTCAGCTTAGCCTTTTAATGACTTATTAAATGAATTGGCATGGAAAGAAATAAGTTTGCAATTGCAGAGAATCACAAATATAAGAAACGAGAGTATAAATTCCGCACAATCGTCTTTTAAGTCTCATCCTTTGTGGGTAACCTGGTACATGCTCTGACCGCGTAAAATAACTTGAATTCTTACATGGGCTCATGCCCAATTTCTTATTCAATGTTACCATAGGTACAAGTATAAGTCGTATCTATCTATCTACACTGCTCTGGTAAAGCGTAACCATAGTGTGACTATAGTTCTACCTATGGTAGAACATCTAAGAAATAGGCCATCGCACTGAAAAATTAGCCAAAAAAAAAATACTAAACGTAAGGAAGCAAATTATACTGAAAATTCTTCCCCGATATCAAGTGTAACACAACTTTATCATGAGATTTACTATGTACCTAAATCAGCAATAATTCTTGATATTGTACAGCTAATCTATCTATCTTTCAATCTCGAGTATAATAATAATAACTAAGGAAGAAAGTGTAATAATTATCAAAATTATTGTTTTGAAATTGAAAGAAACATCGTGGAACAATTATGATTTTTTTCACCGAAAGGCTTCCCAACCTTGCTATCAATAGCTAACAATCTAGCTGTCAATAGCTTAAACATATACATATCGCATATTATACATATCTGCTCGGTTCCAAAAAACTCTCTAATTGAAGGGTAACGTTATCACCTGGACAGTCCCTGTAATGCAGATATTAAAAACAAGTTGACCTACCTCCAAGGCTTCGTTGTGATATGTTCTCAAATTAACTTTTTCTTCATTCATCGCGATTTGACAAGCAATAGACTCATCATTTAACCTCTTAAAATCCCTGAAGTAAAACTATTTTTAACAGTGACTGAATATTGTCTCCGGAGGTTTGCTGCTGTCAGCAAATGTACTTAATAACAGCTTTATATAGAATAACAGGCCCAAGGGTGAGAAAATTGATATTCCTAGATTTAACCAAGAAAACATTTCTAATTCATCCAGGAAATCTTATAAAATCCCCGTTCTTTTATGAGCTCTGTGTGATCAACATGAAAAGGAACATGGGTTTATACATGCTTGTGCGGTTCAACAAAATTTGTTACATGTGTTATTTTCTTAATTGGGGTTAGTGAAAAATAAATTAATTTTCGGGCAAAAAAATAAAAAAATACTGACACCGTGAAATTCTTTAATGCCCCCCCCCCCCCCCTCCGGGGGTGCAGGAGGATTTCTTCAAAATCTCCAGTTTTTTACCCAAGCTACAATTTTTTTCATATCAGTGAAATTTTCTCCTGCTAAGTGGATTAAACTGGATAGTAATGGCTAAACCGTATTCACCAGGTATTTTCCTTCATTAGAAAGACGGAAATACGAGATTTTTCCAAGAGACGGTTATATTTGTTTGAAGTTTTCTAGTAAACAACATAATGCAGTCGCCATTTTATTTTAAATTTTGTAAGATCAATTTCAACATTCAAACAATTTACTGTTAAATAAATATGTTAGTCAAATACTTACTTTTCTAGTTCCTTTAACTGGTCAGTCTGATCCTGGTTCTCAGTTTCGATATTTTGAAGTTGAAGTTGTTTACATCTTTTCTCCAGGTCCAGTCTAGCACATGCTCCTGCTTTCTCCTTCCCAGACTTCATTCTCTCACAGAGCTTTCGAACCAGGTCAATTTTTTTACGTTTTATCTTGGCTTTCTCCTCTTCGATATTACACTTAGGCTGGGCCAGACTCTTGAGGAAGACAACTTTCATATCTAGTTCTGCTTTAGCTTTGTTAAACTCCTTTTTCTTGGACTCCAGTCCCTGGATCTCTTTTGAAACCTCATTCAATTTCAATCTCATGTTGAGAATGGATTGATTCTTTTGATTCAACCTGTTGATGTTGTTCTCCAGCGCTTTCTTCTTATTCTCTATTTCAGTCTTAACATTTTTTAATGCATCCGTATCTATACAATCAGCCAACCTGATAACCCTCCAAGAACTAATATCGTCAATACCTGTACTAAGCTCTTTAGAGTATCTAGAGCGCTTAGCGGTAAACTTGAGACCCCCGATGTAGAATGTCTGGAACTTGTTTTTGAGTTCGTCCGTATACTCATTCTCTTCCTTGAAGAAAGGAACTTGGTGGAGACTCTTCTGCTGACAGAGGTACGCGTTCACGGCCAGAGGTGCTTCGTACATTTCACAAAGATACGCCACGAATCCATACTTTCTCAGCTCATGCTCTTTAAAGGGTGAAGAGAAGCGCTCCTTCGGAGTAGGATTACTGTGAACCGCGTTCACTTTACGTAACTGTTTTACTTCTCGCAGCTCTTTCAGTAGCAGGTTCATATCATCAGGGTCTTCACAGACAAACCCATCAAGGTCAGCTCTACCAACAATAGATTCAAGATATTTACTATAATCTGCATTTTTCACATCCATACAGAGCATTATAGGTTCGTGAACCTTGCTCTTAAACTTGTCAAGGTTCTCTCTGAGCCAGAGAACTCCGTTGTAAGTATCTGGGTTCTGTTGTTCCAACACCATCAGCTTTCTATTCTTCTTGCTGAGGAGATCTTCCTCATGTTTTCTCAACTTTTTTAAATCTCGATTTCCAATATTTATTGAATTCTCTAAACAATATATTTTTCAACTAACACAGTCAAGTTTAGCAGGGTCTTTATTTTAATAAAAAAAATCCCCCCCCCGCCCGAAGTTACGAATAATTTTGTTTAAAGGTTTTATAAATGGTTTTTAGGTGAAAATGAACAAATAATTTGGTAAAAAGTATGAAAAGGATTTTAAAAACCTACCTTTTTATATAAAATTTTTCATTCCCCCCCCCAAAAAAATTACTTCCCCAGGAAAGGATGGGTAAATTCTTAAAATACCTGAGGATAAAGAAAATACTTTAAAACCCACTGGTTGTCCGACGAGGTACTTACTAAGTAAAACTTGTGACATTCTATTGCATATTATGTCAACTCAATTTGATTTTTTCTCATGTTTCTGGCAAATAGAATATCTCTGTCATTTCTAAATATTACAAAATGTAAACTAAGCTTAGTTTGGAAAATATTCCTGTGTCTTGAACCGAAGGTTGCTGATTTGCAATAAATCCTTCAAATCTATCTCGTTTTTCTTTCAGGTCTTTTAATGTCCCCTCCAGGGTTGGGTCTAGCTGATGTGTGTTCAGATATTCCTAGGTAATTTATTAAGATATAAGAGAACAATTCTAGACATAGAATATTGAAAACCAATAAAGAGAAAAAAGATGTTTATAACATTTTTCTTCCTTATGTTATGAGCAAACATATCAGCAGCACTGGGTTCTGAAATATATTCTTGAAATCTACGATACAAGGTTTCATGGGATGAAATCATCCCAGTTCTATTCTTACTTTTCTTCCTCTCCCCAGCAAGGAGAAGGGGAGGAGGGGGTACAAGGTTTCATGAGATGATAAATATACTTATGTGTATATTTTGCTTGTCTGTTTGTATTTAATAAACGTCCAAACGACTAAACCAATCGGGTCTGAAAAAAATAACATTTTTTTTGAAAATGCACAAATTTCGACAGAAAAATCAACGAAATACGAAATATAAAGAAATTGGCAGCTTAAAGAGCAGCGGTAACAACTAAAATATTTACTAGAAATGAGCCTAGTGAGAAAAAAAACAAAAACAATGATAACCGTAAGAAAAATATTCAATTACCGTTTGCAGTTCCTTTTCTTTTTTATCTACGTCAGCTTTGATATCTGCAACCTTCTTGTCATAATCTTTGAGAAACTCCCGGGTAGGAATCAACTTCGCTTCAACATCTTTTGCTGCTTCATCTAGGCCTCGTTTCTTATTTCGGGCCTCCTTCACCTGGGCCCGCAGGGTTTTAAACTTCTGCCATTTCAGAGCTTTAACATATAGTTCTTGCGTTTCCTTAATTTTCTCTCTCTTGTCGATAATCCTCATATCTCCCTCCAGCTTCTTTTCTTTCTGCTCGTTCGAGGACAACGTGTTTTTCTTTGTTTTCAGATCGTTATCTATCTTCTCAATCTCATTTTGTATCTCTCCCCCTCGGTGTAGTTTAGAAAGCATCTCAATATCTCCAACAGCCTTTTAAAACAATCTGGTTACTCTTAAAACAGTATCTGATACACTAAGAAAAGATCCTCTTTTAAGAGTTTAAAAATAAAATCTAAATTCAGCGGTATAAAAGATATGATGATTTAACCAAGTTTCCATTTGTGATTGACAAGTTTTCAAAAGTTCAGAAAATTCCATCATATTTAGCGGTTCAAAAGAAAATAATATCTGCCAGCGGCTTAAAATAAAAAATTAAATGCTTATAGTAAAGAAAATTTAAAAAAGAATGTAAAGGTAAAAAATAGAAAGAGTAGTACAGGGCTCCATAGTTCTGGTTAATGTAAATATCTTACAGTATACATAACAATTTCACTCTCTTTACTTTACTTTTTAACCATAAATCATAAAAATTCTTATGAAAATTTTTTGTTTGATAATGGGGCGGGAGAGGTAAGGATTTTTCAAGAAAATATACCCCTAGATAAATTATTTAAAAATAAAATATTTAGGGTGTCTTACTTTAATGGTGTTTTCAAATATTTGTGGAGGTTTCATCTGAGGGAAATCTCTAACCACGTCCTGCGGGAGAAACTGGCAAAGATTTCCCGGTTGAATCTGTAATCTCTTGGTCAAGTCGGTCAATTTGTTGAGATTACTAGGTTTACCGTTGATCACCCACTTGAGTTCACTACTAGATTTAGAGATTATCACTTTTACTATTGTATTTTCTCCGTTCTTACTGAATAGTTCAATCTCAACCTCAGCAGGGTTCTTCCCTGCCTCATTATTTATCAGAGAATTAAGATCTTGCTGACGGTTTAAACTTTTCAGGTCTCCGCCCAGGCAGATACTCAGGGCAGTTACTATAGAGGATTTACCAGATCCGTTTGGTCCAACTGTAACGTTGAAATTAGGACCTGGAAAATAATTTTCATATTTAATTTTGTGACAATACATAATATTTTTATTTTACATTTACTTCTCACGCTCAGTTGTTTATTATTTACAACTACTTTACAGGGAAGTAAAATGTTTAATTTCACGAAAAAGTAATTGTACACAATTTAATCGTCTTAATATTTAGATGAAAATGCGAGAATTCAACTGAACCAAATTATAATCAGTATTCAGTTTTGAGCTCTTTGGCATAGACAATAACTGCTCAGAAATCTATCTACGAAAAATACAACTAAAGTCTTGTAGCTTTAGAATCAGATTGGTCTTTCTGGGCCTTAAAAACCTAGATCTGGACCTCAGAAACCCCTAGTTCTGGGCCACAAAAACCTCTAGTTTTGGACCTGAAAAATTTCTAATTCTTGACCTTAAAAACCTCTAGATCTGGACCTCAAAACCTCTAGATATGGACCTCAGAAACCTCTAGAATTAGATCTGGACCTAAGACACTTTTGAGTGATATGATAGACTCAGTATATTCTGAATCCCTTTAAGCATTAGGTTAGTTTCCCTTAAATAGGATTGAGAAGATATCCATAAAGTATAATTATCTTCCGCAAAAGATGATTTCCTTCTCTCACCTGGATAAATAGTTTCATGTTTGTAAGTCATAAAATTCTTCATAGAAATCCTGACTACAGATCCTTCCTGTGAAAACTCCAACCTCTCCATTTTATCTGAAATTTTTTATTTAAAGAAAAACCATCGTTTTAATCAAGACTCTCTCAGTTTCACAGAGGCTAGGTGACATATTTTAGAAATAAAATCGGAATTTCATGTTTGGATAAAACATTTATCCTGCAGGGTTTAGTCTTAGTTTTATATATGGATAGGTCCGCTCCTGCTTGGTGATTAATTGAACAAGGTTCAGGTTTAAAATTATCTCCGGAGGGAGATATTTCACCGGAGGATCAGGACTCTGAGAACTCTATAAGATCTACGCAGATACTGCGTACTCGGCACTCTTGCCTTGTGTTTCCACTAAACCCTTGAATATATTTCTATATTGTTAAACTCCGATATAAAGTTGATTTAAAGTTCACCTAGGCTTGTGAATCTGAGTGTGTTTTTGTATTTTAGATATATATAAATATATATGCACACACATAACAAATAAGTTTATTTACAAGGCTTGGACAACCCTATCATGCTTTATCTTATTAATCTTTGCTTCTAATATAAAGGTTCCCACCGGAAGCTTTATTTCAATTTTGTGATCAATTCATTTATTACTTATATTCTGTTATTATGGAAATGTTAAAAATGTTCAGTTAATAAATTCAATGTAAAGTTAATTAATTTAGCTCGTAAACTAATTTCTGCTGTTTGATTTATCTGAATGAAATTAAAATATTTTGGCTTTAATTAAGCAGTAAGCATGTATTGTACAAGTGTCCAAGAATTACGATAACATCTCTAAATGTCTTCTTTGCTTCTTAAATCTTGATAAACGCTTCAGGCGGAACCTTCCCGGCATTTTTGAGCTCGTTGAACACACTGCTGGCCTTGTCATAGTTCCAGAGGTTCTCCTCTAGTGCCCGGGCAGACCACTCCAGGTTCATCCCGGTCATCTCGGAGAAAGCGGTGGCCAAGGTCTGTTTTGATGCAGGATCCAGGGCTACCTCGGTGACCTAACCAACAAACAGTTATTTACAATCATTACTAGGAGTGTATACTTTCTTGAAAAATAATTCCTTCCCCTTTTGAAAAATTCCCCCCCCCCCAGACTTGGGGGAAATAAATGATTTTTGGAGAAAAATAAATAAATTTCGGATGAAAAGAGTTGCCTTTCGATGACCAATTTTTCAATTTTCAACCCCCCCCCCCCTCTCCTAGGAGGGGGACATAAATTATACATTATACATTATACACTCCTGAATATTTGAAGTGTAAACATATTGTTAGTTTTAACACAGGGTTATCGATCTACTACATTTCGATGAATTCAAGTGGCAAATATCTACAAAATTATCGGAAAACCAACTTTGCTTGTTAAAACAAATTTTTTAAGTTTCCACTACTGAGACATATTTAAAGTCTCCCCAATAATTGATTGATAAATCAAGTTTCTAGGTAAAAACAAAAAAAATGAAATGGATTAAGAAAATATTATCAAAAAAATATCCATGAGCTTGATACGGATCCGTTTATTGAAGAATTTGAGATATTTGGGGCAACTTGCCGACCGCTATTTTTTTTTTTAAACTTTAAAATGAAAAGTCAAAAAATATACCCGAATGCGTTGCAGAGTTATTTGTTACTTGATTCCCCCCCCCCTTCCTCCCTGGGCCAACCACCGTCCCCCCTCCATTCCTGGGCTAACTAGTACCTGTGGTTTATTTAAAGTCTGCATTGAACTCTCTGGTGATGTAAATGCTCGCTTTGCGTTTGCTGCAGTGGGGAAGGTAACGTGTAATATTTCATTGATGATACAGAATCCAGCCCCACGAGGTACAACGATAAAACACCTAAACAACAGATATTTAGTTCTTACATTGTCTTCAATTGATAAAAGAAAAGCAAAACAACTTTCATTATAGAGTTATATAACATCGATACTCTCACCGTTTACCTCCACTTGGTTGATTTTACCAGGAAACTAAATAAAAGTCGAACCCCTCAATTTAGAATATCTAAAACCATTCCCGTGCCTCTCCCGAGTTCCCCAATCAAAATTTGAGGCAATACAGTCAAGAGGTTCCTGAGTTATGATCGGGATAAACAAACAAACAAACAGAGATTACAACTTTATATTTATAGATATATGAAGCAGTAATTTCTGTTTGGATGTTTTGATGTCCAATCGTAACTCTGGAAGCCTTGGACCTATCTGCATCAAAGTTTGATTGTGGGATTGAAAATTCTAACTTGAGTGCGTTGACTTTAACATGAAAAACTCCAGACAAAGCTGGGTTCCCAAGCTAGTTTTTTAATAAGGACAAAATATCACTTCTGATTTTCTTTACCCAACATATTCCTTGAGGAAATTTATTATTATTTGCAATGAAGGAAAAAGTAATTTTAAGTCATCCATAATTGAGTTAGTTGTTCAACTCACATAGGTACCATTCAATCTTTTAATTTGTCTTGGCAAAAATGATGAAGATATTAATGGTTTTATATCTAAGTTAATAAGTCTTCGTTGGATTTTTTGCATTTATACAGCAAAGGATTGAAAGAAATTTAACAGCATTGATCTCTTTTTAAGGCAGAAAAACGACGATATCTTTATTTTTGTATCTCAGATTAAGCTTTAACTGTACCGTAGTAAGTCATGAATGTAACTCGTCGACTGTTTCCTTGAACTAAATTATACCTGTTAAAGTGTCGGATCGCTTTAAGTTTAGTTTCTCGTTCTCTGAACATTCCGGTGACGGTGAAGATCATCAAGGTCTCGCTGGTAAAGGGTAGGTCCAGGGTGAAGGTGGTCGGATCATGCTGGGTCTTGGGTAGTCCAGCCAGGAAGGAAACTATCGGAAGACGACCTTTCCTGAGGAGTTTATGTCTCCTTGATTCCTGGGATACACGCTTCAGGTTCCGGGAATCTTCAAGATAATTTTTAAACTGTTCGAAGGAACCAACACAAGACAGCGACATCATTGCGTTCTCGTCATACGCATCTAGATAAACAAAAAAAAATCAAAATTAAGACAAATTTTTCATTGTAAGAGATCTTCTTCGAAATCACGCCTGGTTTTTCATTTTCAAACAATCTTTTTAATTGCTTTGAACTTTCAGAAAAAAATATTATTAAAGTTTTTTATAAATCTGATTTTCTTTATATCCTTATGTTAATGTAAAACATAAAACATTATTTACCTAATAATGGTTGTCTGTTGTCTGTATCATAGAGTTTAAAATACTGCTCTAGAAACTGTAGAACCAATCCTCCAGCAGTCTCATTCTAGGTTAACATGATATTATAAAACCTAACCTCAGGCTTACATCATACTATCTCTGGGGTTGCTGACGGGCTAAACGAAAACTTATTAAGTTTAAGGTTTCTATAAAATTTACTCACTTGTCTTTTATTCGCAATAAAACCAATTCTCAATATAATTATGGACTACCCTCTCTGTTAAAATATTTTGTAGATTTGGTTGGTAGATAGATCAATTTAAATTGAATTCCACAATTTTGGAAACTTTTCGGATGTAGAGCTTTCTAGATTTTTGTTTAAACCCAGTTTTAGTTTATATGATTTTGTTCTACTCGGTTCAACTAGAGACTATAAAATTTAAAAAAGAACTGTCTTTACCTTCACAAGTTTGGGAAGAGATGCAGGGATTTCTGTTTTTTCCGCTACATCGTCATCAAACCCGATCTCCTTCGGGAGAACCTTCTCGTCCAAAACCTACATTTTTTTAGATAAATAGATAGCTGAAATAATAACTAGAGACAAGATACTAAACTAACCTAGAGACAAGATATTAAACTAACCTAGAGACAAGATATTAAACTAACCTCGAGTAGAGACAAGATATTAAACTAACCTCGAGATAAAATACTAAACAAACCTAGAGACAAGATATTAAACTAACCTAGAGACAAGATACTAAACTAACCTGGAGACAAGATACTAACCTAACCTGGAGACAAGATACTAACCTAACCCGGAGACAAGATACTAAACTAACCTGGAGACAAGATACTAAACTAACCTAGAGACGAGATAAAAACTAACCTGAAGACAAGATACTAACCTAACCCAGAGACAAGATACTAAACTAACCTGGAGACAGGATACTAACCTAACCCGGAGACGAGATACTAAACTAACCTAGAGACAAGATACTAAACTAACCTTGAGACAAGATATTAACCTAACCCGGAGACAAGATACTAAACTAACCTGGAGAGAAGGGAAAATCTTCCTGACGGAGTCTGTATAAGCTGACCCCAATCTATCCTTACAAGGATTTCCATCCAACTTCAACTCCGTTAAGTTTATTCCTGGAAAAAATATGTTTAATTAACTAATGAGGGTGGAGGCATTTAATTCAATTAATGAAAAAACGATGTTTTTTTGAAAATGTAAATATTAATGTTTAATATTTGAAATTGAAGTAAGTTACCTTTTAATTTCTCTAGTCCTCGGAGATCAGTTAATTTATTATCCTTGAGATACAGTATATTGAGCTCCTTGAGTTTGTTCTTAAACCCAACCAGGGCATCCAGGGTCATTATTCTATTGTTGGAGAGGTCTATAGCTTTCACCTCAGGGATATGATCTGCTATGATTTCCACAACCTTTGTTAATATATTGGTTCGGTTCAACGGAACGTAGAAATCTGTCCCGGAGAAGGAATTGTGGAACGCGTTGAGGTTTAGTGCTGAGGTTGAAACATTGTATCGCTCAGACATCACAACTTTTATCTTTTCAATCATCTCTTTGGAGACCGGCATGTTGGGGGGTATTGTTCTCTCCATAGAAATTACCAAATCAAATCCGTCCGGGAGCTCTATTTTCTTGTCCAGGTCCTACAAATTTGGAAGATATAAATGTAGTGTCCGTATGAGCTGGTTATTAGAGAAAGTTATTGAGCGGGAGTGTACAATTCTCAACACCCTCAAACACCATTATTAATTCGGGGAAAGTATTGGACTGAAAACAAACATAACACTTTTGGATGTCAATATTCAACACTTATTTATAAATGTGGAATGCGTTGTTTATTAATAAGTAATAGAAACCTTTATGGAAGACGACGTTTAGGCTCAAGTTTGACTTTAAATAGTCCAATAAGCATGGGAATGGGAAACTGCAATTGTACAGTTAAAACAGACCCATTTTACTTAATTAGTGATTTAATAAGTGTCCAGTGTAACTTTTTGCTATGTGACAACATTAAGTATACTTAAGTATTGCTATAAAGTCGTCTTTATATCACCGTATTTTAACTTACCTTGATAGCTCTTGCAGCTGCTGAATCTTCTATATAAAATGTTGAATTGTTGTTGTTGGCCTGATAGCAGATAGGAAGAAACTTAACAGCAGATTTCTGTAAAAGCTCTTTCAGTAAAAACATCTTGTCATATTTAGCTCCGTTCCTCAGTGTTATCTTGTGCCAGGTTAGCCCGCCTACTAGAGCAGGTTTCCCAGTTGTATTTCTACTGAACGATCCTCTTCTCATTCCTCTCCAGCTTCTCATCCCGTATACAGGTCGTCCTCTCCCGGCCTGGTCAGATCTAGTTTCTACATCTAGATCTAGATCATCGTCAGGAAGGAGTCCAAGGTGAGCAAAGTTAGCTCTAGGTGGACCTCCTCTACTCCGCTTTTGAATGGATCCACCACGAACTCCGTCAGCGAACCCAACTTGTTTTTGTCCGAGGCGATCACGTATTCTCGGCTGGTCAAACCCTCGGTCATCATGTCCATGGAACCCTCTTCTAAATCAAGATGAATGAAATAAGCAGTGCTTAGGTTCCATTTAATTTTGATGCTGATCCGGATCCTGAATCCGCACTGGGAAAAAAATGGATCCGGATCCAGCTAGTGAGCATTTCTTTTCCAGTTCAGATTTTGGTTCCGGATCCGGATCCAGGAAGCCAAAATCTTGCGGATCCAACAGATCCGGGACATGAGCACTGGAATCAGGAATGATCTTATGTCTTAATTGAGGGAAAACTTCATGAATATATTTTGGGGTAAATATTTAATTTATTATCTTCAGTTTTGTCCACTTTACATCCATTTAGTCGAGTCCTCCCCCCCTCCTCCCGGGAAAACTAGCGCCAAATCATCTATCGCCGATTTATTTTTAAGAAGCATACAGAATTTAATCAAAATAACATGTCTGGTCATAATTTAAACCCTTCAGAGCAGGAAAGTTTCAGCAAAGCATTATTCAAGATAGTCAATTTCATAAAGTATTTGCTTTAATCGCTTAGAAGAGAATAATTAACGTGAATATTGTCAACAAGATATAATGAGAGTACTTCTATAATCCACCAATGACTAAATACCAAATTATACGTCATAATCGTTTAAAATACACAACATGAATAAGAAAAAACTGAACAATAAATTCCTGGTTTAAAATGGATTAAATTGAATTTGACTCTAAAGGGCACTTTGTACTAATTTCTCGTCCTCTCCGTATTCTCCGTCAACTGCTTTCTGTTGATGAAGCAGATACTGAAAAGATTTCAGATTAGATCTTTCTAATTTCAAAACCAGAATATTTTCTGAATATCAGATAACTATCACTTTACGTACCGATTACTGTGTGCGTGAGCTAGGCGCTTAACTAATCCTTTTTTACTATGCTGCTTTGTTTCGCAACGCGTCGCAGCGTAATAAATAGTTTAAGTTTGTAAGCTGTTGCGGCATTATCCTTGAGAAGGGGCAACTTTAATATTTTACAAGGACAGGGGTAGATGCATTTTTCTAACAACATACAGAATTTTTATCATATCAAATATGATGTGGGAAAAGAAGGAAAAACAAAAAAATGAAAGAAAGAAGGACGGAAAAAAGGTAAATTATGGACATAAAATCTCATTTTTGTTACCAATATTATGTGCCAAGGATTATTTTTTCTTCAAATTAATAAATTAATATTGAGTAATTTCTGAAATAAACTATTTAGGAATTTTTATTTCATCCTGTCTTTGTGAAATGTGAAATGATAGAGTTTAAATGATTTTTTTGTGTTATATCCTTTTTCCTTTTTTATTAGATTAATGATTCTAATGAACCAGCGTACAGCAAAAAGTAACATGCAGGATTATAGACAAATTAAAAATTATAATAAAATATAACTAGGTTTAGGGGAGCTGTTTTTACTCATCCTCATGCTTGCAGGGGAGTTTTGTTTTCAAGTTTTATTCTTGGGAAAATTGTATACAATTATCCCTATAAAATAAGCCAACCATCGAATCGAATTTATCAATAGTAGTCTTGTCAATTTTTCAATGGGTTTTATACTATTTTTCGTAATCTCATTATTTGCGAAAATAAATAAACTATAGCCATGATTGAATATGCGGGAACAGTTTTAAAGAGCTTCATATAATCATTTAATTAAAAGACTAAATGTCTGCCACATTCCATTATTAGAAATTGTAAAGAATATGACATTCAATGAATTCTTTCGATTTATATTGGCTTATTTAGGTTTTAACTGTACCTTAATTCAGTTATTGTTTTTATTTTAATGCTTCTCAATAGCACTTAGGGAAAAAAACAAAACAGGCAAAGGTTGTCTAACTAAATAAGTTAAAAATTTAGTTTTGGGTCTTATAGTCATTAATTTGAACCCTTATTAAGTTTTTCAGAGCTGAAAACTTTAGAATGGTGGATATCAGGATTAAGGCTTAATCCACTCTTTTTCTTAATCTCGGAATTAAATATTGCTTGTTTACCTCATGACTTTAATCTTCAGATTAATTATCCGACGGGATATCTGGATATTTCATTCTAAAGTTTTCAGCTCAGGATTAAGGATATCCCATTCTAAAGTTTTCAGCTCAGGTCAAACAAAAATGTTCACTTGCGGGCACGCCCCTTTCATTACCTATATGACCTAAATCTGCGATTTTTAACATTTGTACCCCTACGTATTTTTAGGTTTGGAATACGTAAAAATACGTATTTTCCATACATATGAGTATGACATACGTAAATTTTCGTAACCATGTTCTTGGTAAAAATACGTATTTTATACCCGTAAAAATACGTATAGGAATAAATTAAAAATGCTTATGTAAAAAATCCTAAAAAATCCAATGAATCAAGAATTTTTAGTTTTATCCTATACGCAGTTTTAGGTTTGAAAAAACCCTAATATTTCTTAATTTTTGGAATTTATAGGTTTTACCTATACGTAAAAATACGTATTTTTACGGTCTAAAACCAAGATGACTATAATTTTGCATGTACATTGTTTCTTCATGTATATAGAACTAATTCCACAAATTTCTTTAATCAGAAAGATATCAATTATTTTCAATCTAATCCAATATTCTTCTATAATACAAATTCACACCATCATCCTTCCTTCATCTGTATCCATATAAATCTACATTCATATATGCAATTTGTCTTTATCTTTAACAATTACGTATTTATTATCTATTACACTTCATACAATTACCATACCTATAACAAGATTGTTAAAATAGAACTTCTATTTATCAAAAAACGAGAATTTGCTTATATTGATTGTAATGAAAACATCAATTTACTCCAAAATGATAGGAATTTTTAAACATCGTATTTACCAAAATGTTTGCATTAAATATCTTAGATAACAATTCTCTTGAAAAATCATAAATATTTTTAAATTTTAACTTAAAAATGCATTTTTGTGTAGTTGAGGTTTCGTGAATATATTGACACTTAAAAATTTAGTTGGCATCAAACTTTTCAACTTTTCAAGAAAAATACGAAAAATGCGTAAAATTTGTAAAATAAAAACTTAAAACTTACTTGGTATGAAATTTACGAAAATATACGTATTTTTAGGTTTGCCTCAAACTTTTAAACTCTAAAAAGTCACAATTATATACTAGGTTTTGAGGGCGCTTCGCGCACTTCTTCTATTTCAACTTTTAATTGTGGCTTTATTTGTGAGCATCTTCTCTTTGTACAGTATAAAACAAAAACAAAAAAGTTTGCGGATTTTATAATATTTTTTCGCGCATTTTCAAAATTTTACAAAAATAAAAAAACTTTTAACCACAAATACTTAAAATTTTGATCATTCATAGACCTTCCCTGGGGTCACGTGAGGTCCCACACAAAATTTTGGCCCGATCGGTTCAGCCGTTTTGACAAGCTAAATTTGTATATAGAAAAATATAATATGTATGCTTAATTTAATAACCCGTCTTTCTACAATTGTCCCTGTTTCTATCTACTTAGATAACTATCTTGATCTGTTACTCACTCTACCACTGCCTGAGAAAGTAGGCAGGTATACAAGTATATCTATTAACCAGTCCTGCAGGTTCAGTTTACTCCAGGTATGGAGGAAGTACAGAGTGTCCGAGGGAAGGGTTGGGTTAAGTTTGATGAGGAAGATGGAGCTCAAACTTCACAATCAGATTCTACGGATAATAATCAAACCCCTGGATCCCTCGAGGTAGGTTTATATATTCTCCACCTAGGTTACAGAGTACAGAGATACCTGTGAAAGATCATAAACCAGGTCTGACTGCTTGTGTTTAGTATATATATTCATGATTCATTTCACATATTTCATCCCCACCCAGTTTGTAAATTCAGGTTGATTCATTATTTAACATATATAATATATTCAAACTTTAGTTTAATACTCAATTGCTTAAGTGGCAAGATATTCAAATCTGTAGCGACATATCTCCTAGGCAAAATGATCTGCTAGAGATTATATATATATATATTCAGTGATAATAATAATCTTTAAATCTAAGAAATAGGTTTTCTTTTTCTTATTTCTTAATTCTTGGATTTAACATAAATGTTGATTATATTAAAAATTTATTCTTAGTTCTAAGCCAGTATTCAAGGAACACTTTATAATCGTGAGTACAAACCTGTATCCATGAAACAAGGAACCTATATAGTCTTGTTTATAAACCTGTATCCATGATACAAGGAACCTATATAATCTTGGTTATAAACCTGTATCCATGATACAAGGAACCTATATAATCTTGGTTATAAACCTGTATTCATGATACAAGGAACCTATATAATCTTAGTTATAAACCTGTATCCAAAATAACAAGAACACATATAATCTTGGTTCTAAACCTGTATCCATAATAACAAGAACCAATATAATCTTGGTTCTAAACCTGTATCCATAATAACAAGAACCCACTTAATCTTGGTTCTAAACCTGTTTCCATCATATTGAGAACCAATATAACGATTTTGGTTGGTTAAATTCCTAATCTCCTGATATTAACATAGTTGATTGTTTTAAGGTTTTTTTGCAAACCTTGGGCTTTGTTTCTTAATATATATCCAATACGTTTAAGCCAACATTCTTTAAAATGATTGTATCAATTTCCTCTCTTTAATAAAACCTGAACTAGTAAACATATCTATTTCTAACCCTATTTCTTGAGCTTAGCTAATAAAACTAAACCTGAAAAAAATCTATTTATAAATATATATACATATACAATATATATCTTTGTTAAAAATTCATCAACCGTTGAAGCTATAGGGAGAAATTAATTTTCAAGTTTAGTAACAAAAACTTCATGTTTCCGAATAATACGAAACTTTTTATCCGGAGAATTTACCCAAAAAATCTATTTTCTGATTGGATGTTGTAATGTTAACTGAAAGCAAGCAGGAAAAATCTAAATAAATTGTTTTTAAATTATTAGGAAATAAGTTTTAAAATCATAGATATCCTGATTGACAAGAACTTTCTAAACCCGAGGCAAAGAGTATCAATTGTTTAGTTCCGTGTTAGATTTGCGTATTCAAGGTTCGGTTGAGAAGGGTAGTAACAGAAACTTTTAAATCACGACATAATTAAAAATTAAAATCATCCTTCAGAAGTTCAGCTCTATAATGTTTTGCAATTTATATTATTGCGATAGAAGTATGGAGTTAAACTCACCTTAAAGGGAATGTTCTTTAAATTGTAAAATTAAGAAGGTACTAATTATTGAACAGCGAATTCTAAATTATGCATATATTCAAGGTGTTAGCAGGTATACTTCTTGGAAATAACAATATTTGTGGTTTTTACAGAAGTAAGCATTTAAAAACTGTTTTGAAAATTTACCTTTCTTAGGTTACAGACTCCCACAGTGTAGATGTCGAATCATTGCGGAAAAAGTCAATTGAAAGTCCGACCAAACCTACTCTCTCCTCCCAACCTGCTCCCATATCAGCTCCATTAACCCAGGTTTGAGATCATGCTCCCTGAAAAACTTGAACTCAAAAGTAATTTGATCTTCAATATTTTTTCTCAGATATTGCAATTTAAAATTATTAACACCTATATATAATCATTGTTATCTCAATTCCTTTAATCTACAATTTTTCATAAAGTCGAATATATTAAGAACATTTTTATCCTACATATTTTATGTCACACTTTTCATAAAGGAACTGATTTCTTATCACAAACTCAGATAATCTAATCCTATATCTTTGCTGCCCAATATCGTAGTCCTTTGATATTTCAAACTATGAATTCTATTTTACATAATCTATGTTTGAAATATGAAAGGTAGACACCATCAGGTTGAAAATATATAATGATTAGAAAATTTGAGTTCGGAGCAAAACTCAGTTTCTTTGGGTCGTTTGCATGAACTTTTTATGTATATCAGCAATAGTTTTTTTAAATTAATCTTAATGTTAGATTTTGAATAAGAAACCCGCTTTATTTTAGGTAAACCTTGGAACTCATCCTGAGCAACAGAGACAGTTTGATTCTGGTGAAGTTCTGGTGACTCTGCTGCCGGTCAATGATAGATTACCCTGGATAACACCTGCCAGGTTCAGACCAGAGCTAGTTCCAGAGGAGTTAATGGCTCCCTCATTAACAGTAAGTAATAAGTTTTAAAAAATCTTTTGATTATAAATTAGATATGAAAAGAACATTATTTTTCTAGTTGACGGTAGAGGACTATGTAAACAACCTGGAGAAGTTAACAACAGACATTAGGTTCACATTGTACAACATCTTCTACAAGAGGATCCTCGTTATCTGGATAGTCTCAGCCTTCCTCATCCTACTCGGAATCCTATTCGGGAATAAACAGCCCGGCCTCGTTCTTTTCGGTCTTGGAATTGCTTGGCTCGTACTCAATGCCGCGGCAATATTTCTATGTATGTGGGTTAAACTCAAGGTATGGTTAAGAGCTTGGTGTTAACTCGCCGTAAGATTTTAATTCTTAGATATGCCTCACAATTATAATTCTGTTTAAGAACTGCAAACACAGGGTGTCCCACGAAACATGACAGTTGCTGAATAGTTTTGAATGTCTTCTTCCGTATGCTATATTAGAAGTTAAAGACTTTTTGCAGTTTATTTAGTTTAAAAAATCTTTTACTCAAATATATTTTACTTTGGAATCAATTTTACTATGATTTTTTAATATGACTGCAATAAAATATTTTTTATCATTCTCCTAGATATCAAACAACTTAACAAACTATGGAAGAAGACATTTTAAACTGTTCACAAACTGTCATGTTTCGTGAAACACACACCCTGTACATGACGTAACTGAACATAACCCGTTTAAAGATCTAACAAATTCTGAAACCCCTTTTAGCTCAGAAACCTTAAGGTGTGTTTCATCTTTTATAGGTTGGTTTCGTTTGTTAGTAGAATTTCATAAGTGTGGAGGGGGAGAAGTATTTTAAGTAAGATTGATTTTAAATGAAATTTGAATATTAATTTATTTAATATCTAAATCATTTGTGAATTGCGGTAAAATCTGTTATCTCTATGATTTAAAGTAAATGTAACAAATTAAAAGCATACTGTGCCAAATATATCAGTCTAATGGATCTAAAATTGTGCAAGTATATAAATTATATCTGAAAAACTATATTAACCTAAATTGTTGTCCTCCAATGTCAAAGACATAATTCTGACTTACATTGGATGAACAAATTGAGCCAGTTTCAAAAAGACCAAAAAAATAGTCTTGTCCGAAAATGACTGCGATGATTTTGGATGAAAGTTGTCACTGAACTTTTTTCTTACTTTTTCACATCTGCATCCCTTCTTTTTTCAAAACTATTTATTACTTAGCGCCAGTGGTTTTCTTAGGTTTTGATAACACCCTTCCAGACCAGTTTCATTCATAATTTTATAATAATGAACTTATCCAATTTTCGCGGATTTCTGATGATTTCTTTGCGGATTTTTTGACTTTACTTTGGTACATTTCCTAAAAACCATTTTGTAATGAAGATGGTGAGAACGGATGTTTTGAGGACAGGGATATTTCAAGGAAAGAATGGGTAATTTGAGGGGTGGAATGAAGGAGTGATTAGGTGTTTTCAGGAAAGGGAATAAAAGAGAAAATGGTTGTATTTAGGAAGGATATGTAGGAGGGAATGAGCGTTTTGAGGGGGGGGGGGTGGAAATGAGAGAGAGAATGGTTTTTACCTCAGTCAGATCAAGTTTGGAACATAATTGACATTTATCTGGGAAGGAATTGAGTCTTTCACACAAACTGAAATTTTCTAATCTCTATATCTTTGCAACCCAATGTCTTAGACCTTAGATATTTCAAGCTATGGAATATGAATTATGTTGGAATAAATAATCTAAGTTTAAAATATAAAGTTCTTAATTATCAGGTTGCAAAAAGATATATTTATAAGAAAATTTTATTGTTTGTCTGATTGTTTTTTGTATGTCCGATCATAACTCATGAACCCCTTAACCGATTTGCCTCAAATTTTGATTGGAGATCTCGGTAGAACCACGGGATTGTTCTTAGCTTGATTTTGAGGTTCTTAGTTGAGTGAGTCCACTAATGGAGGGGAAAAAAGCTAAAATCGTAATTTACGACCAAGCACGGTGGGATAAACGATGAGTACTCTGTGTACAATGCTTTGTTCTGAAGGTAGTACTAAATAATGTTGTTGTATAGTTGAATAAGTCCCTGGAGAAGTGTATGGCGAGGGTGAACGGAGGACTAATCAAGCATAAACTACTCCTGGGTCTAGATGATCGGGGTAAACTCTCCTGTCACAAGGTTATCATCTTTTCCATTCATTTTACAGTGGGAATCATAAAATTGTGGAATATGGAAGACGATTGTGATTTTAAATAGTTAAATGTTGAGACTCAATTCACTTTTAAGATAATAAAACTTGTGGTAGCATTAAAACATCAAAAACATATAAGATTGCTTAAATATCGTCTTCATATTTCCAAAGTTTTCTGGGTCCCACTGTATCCAACAATTATTCAGGTTCACGTTCGGTAAACTCCGTCATTTAGATTCAGGTCATGTCACGTCATACATATATATTGTATATATGATTAAGTAATTAAGTATTAAGCCCTAATCTTAATAACATCTAATTTATTGATTTATGATTGGGGTAGGGGTGTAAAAAAAAATTTTCAGCGTAAGTTTTTATTTTTGATTTTCCAGACCTTATTTTCCTTAGGGTTAATTAAAGACCTGGACTAAGGATTTTAATTCTATATTAAGTATGAGAAATTTTAGAATGAATTCATGTAAAAAAGTTGTCAAATAGAAAATTGTGACAGAAATAAAATAGTTTTCAAGAGGGAAAAATCTTTATCTTTTTAATGTATACAAAATTTAATATTAAACTAAATATTGCGATTTTTAGATAATTTTTTACTTATGCAACAAAGAGCGTATGTCAAATTAACTAAAATGATTACCCAACTCATACTCCAATTTCCTAATCCTCGTATCTTTGCAACTTGATGTCTGCTAGAAAAAATAGTTTAAGATATCAATGGTTTAAACAATGAAATTTCAAAGATTGACATAATAAAATTAGAGTTTAAAGTAATCCCAGAATCTTTTCAATCCCGAAAAATAATAAGATTAACAAAGGAATTAAGTCTTTGCNAAAGGAAGTATAGTACAAAGTAGGAAAGTAGGAAAGGAAGTAAAGTACAAAGAAGAAAAGTAGGAAAGGAAGTATAGTACAAAGTAGGAAAGTAGGAAAGGAAGTAAAGTACAAAGAAGAAAAGTAGGAAAGGAAGTATAGTACAAAGTAGGAAAGTAGGAAAGGAAGTAAAGTACAAAGAAGAAAAGTAGGAAAGGAAGTATAGTACAAAGTAGGAAAGTAGGAAAGGAAGTAAAGTACAAAGAAGGAATGTAAGAATGGAAGTGAAGTATTAAGAAGGAATAACAGAATAAATTTATAGTTTTAAATATCCAAGGTCTACGACTTTGTATTGCAAAGAAATAGGGATTAGAAAATCATAGTTGAATATAAGAAGAATAATGACCCATTTCGACAAAAAACTTTAGTCTGACATTTTTATTAACTTTTTCCAGGTAAACCTGTGTTTCATGTACTTGGATGCATCCCCTTGTATCACATACCTGGAGAAGTTATTGGATAACAAACCCGACGACAGGGCAGAGAACGGAGTCGTTTTTGATAGAGAAGCTTATCTTCGAGATGTAGAGGGGTTCGATGATACAGAGGTTAGTATCATTAATATCCTTTCTTCATTTAAGTACAAAATTGGATACAGTTTTTAATTCCTAAAATCAAGCATTTTTTATACACGGATTGATTTTAATCTGGAATTAATTCTATATATACATCTACTCCAAAAGCCATCCTAGAGACTTCAAATCTAAATTGTGTCAGTGAACTCAAATTGATCTCAAATTCTAGACCGTATTCGATGTTTATATTCGGCCCTATTCTTGAATTTATCTTTATACTGAAATCCTAAAATCTAACTATCCTAGAATTCAGCCGTATCCTCCCATTTTAGACCATCTCTATCCTTATGTTCTTATTCTAGAACCCATCTTTTTACTTTAATCCTAAAATCTTTTACTGAACTTCTATCCCATTCATCTTTGACCTTCAATTCTAGACCATATCTATACTTAGATTCTTATCCTAGAATCCATAAAATCTATTACTCAACTTTAATCCTAGAATTTAGCCGTATCCTCCCATTCTAGACCATATCCATCCTTACATTCTTATCCTAGAATCCATAAAATCTATTACTCAACTTCTATCCTAGAATTTAGCCGTATCCTCCCATTCTAGACCGTATCCATACTTACATTCTTATCTTAGAAACCTTTCTTACATTCCTGGTACTTCTATCCTAGAATCCATCATTTATTTATCGCTGCAAAAGGGCCTCTCATTAAAAAACAACCAGTAATAGTTAGAGAGGTCCTGGCTAAATCAAAATGTAAATATTGAGTTCCTGTAGTTGTTATTTATTAAAATATTTAGTCAAATATATATATCTAACTATCTATCTATTTACTTCTATCCTAGAATCAAATTATCCTAATCCTGGTACTTCCACACTTAAAACCATATCCTGGAGTTTATCCTTTTAATTCTATGCTGGAGTTTATCCTTATAATCCTATCCTGGTATTTATTCTTAAAATCCTATCCTGGAGTTTATTCTTATAATCCTATCCTGGAGTTTATCCTTAAAATCCTATCCTGGAGTTTATCCTTATAATCCTATCCTGGAGTTTATTCTTATAATCATATCCTGGAGTTTATCCTTTTAATCCTTTGCTGGAGTTTATCCCTATAATCTATCATGGCGTTTATCTTTATAATCCTATACTGGAGTTTATCCCTATAATCTATCATGGCGTTTATCTTTATAATCCTATACTGGAGTTTATCCTTATAATCTATCATGGAGTTTATCTTTATAATCCTATACTGGAGTTTATCTTTATAATCCTATACTGGAGTTTATCTTTATAATCCTATCCTGGAGTTTATCTTTTAAATCTTATTCTTGAGTTTATCCTTATAATTCTATCTTAGAGTTTATCCTTATAATTCTTTTCTGTAGTTTTTTTTTATCCTATCCTAGACTTAATCTTCTCAGTCTTATCCTATAGATTTGTTTTATCATATACCTATAAGATTATATATGTTAGTGAATTTATACATACATCTTAGATACTAGAGTCCTAAAATCCTAGATTTTTGCAGATTGTTGTATCTGGACGGAACTCTGTTAGGGTCGGAGGAAAGACGGAGAGAGCGGAGAAACTCTTCCTTCATTACAGCCAAAGGTTTGATCCCTTTTTTAAATTTAGTTTTTTTCTAGATTTTTAAAAGCTTTTTTATTTGATTTATTGATTTATTGATTTACATTTGCCATAAATACATCTGCCATAATTACTCTTGCCATAATACTTTTGCCATATGTAACACTTGCCATAAGTTACAATTGCCATAAGTTACACTTGCCATAAATTACACTTGCCATAAGTTACACTTGCCATAAGTTACACTTGCCATAAGTTACACTTGCCATAAGTTACAAATGCCATAAGTTACAAATGCCATAATTACAATTAATCATAGCCATAATTACCATCCATACATTTTATTGTTGAACAACTACAATTAAAACTTTTGTGACTAAAATTAACAAATCTAAATGAGGGACAGCTCATGAGCAGTAAGGTTAAGTTACTGCTCTATTGGAAAAGTATTGAATTGGCATTGATTCATCAACAAGGTCTTTCTACCAGTAGCATAGTGTTCAAATATCCCCCTTTGAAGCATAGTTACAAAACTAAAGTTGGGGACTTTCATGAGAAAATTTAGCGCATTTATAGAAAAAAATAGATAGATTTATAGCCTTGTAAAAGCTCGGAAATTATGGCAAAAGTAATTCTGACAAGTGTTCTTATAGCAAGTGTTACTAATGGTAAAAGTATTATGGCAAACGAAACTGAGCTATCTCTGTATCTTTGCAAACCAATTTATAAACTTTGGTTATTTCAAACTATGAGTTCCGTTGGATCAAATAATTTAAATTTAAATAAAAGGTTTACATCTTCAGGTTTCGAAGATATGGGGATTCACAAATTTGAGTTTGTGGCATAGACGCAATGCCTTTTTGTGAATTTTTTACGATTCTATTCTATTACACTATTTTTAAAAATCCTTTACCTCTAATCTAAACTACTAGGCCTACAGGATGCTTCATCTTCTATTTTTTATTTATTTTTAATGTTGCTTTATCTGGATACATTTTCTCTTTGTATACCAAAAAATTCGTGGATTTAACAATATTTTTTGTGGATTTTTTAAATTTTATGAAAGTCGAAATTTTTTTATGGCAAATTTTCAAATTTTCATCTTCCATAAACCTTCTCTAAGGTCCCAAAAAAATATTTAAATATATGATTCACTCACTATATTCCAACCTACTAGGTGGGCAAAAGAGTATCTGCGGAGAAGGTTGGATTGGATGGTTGAAGATCTGTATGGTAGACAAGATTACTCAAGTAATAATAACCCTAGGCATATCAGAACTGCACTCTGTCCGTGTCAGGTTAGATTTACATTTTGGTGTCAGACATAACTTGGTTTGGTTTATTAAAACGTTTCAGAACTGTAAAAGTTTGCTTTTATTAAAATCATCTAAACTTTTTGTCCCAAGAGAAAAAAACGCAAACTTTTACTAATCCAGTTCTGAAATGTTGGAAAACATTACTTTTTAGTATGATTGGTGCCCTTTACAAATCCAAAAAACCCTAAAACCCTAAACGAACCAAAAATATAGTTTTTTGGTTTTTTTGGCAAATATTTTCTCATTAAAAAATAAAATTTAGCATCGAAAAAGAAAAGTTTGTGTTTTTATGTAATACAATAATATATGTCTATCATATTCAAGAATAATACATTTTTATGGGTATTAATAATATATTTGATATATTTTCAGTTTATTGAAGAACATCTGAAGAACAAGAGACATAGAGATTCCATGAATCCCTGCCATTGGAAGGGGAATCCGTGCCAGTGGTGTGATTAAATATAAAAAAGTGTCAAAAATATTTCAATTTGTTAAAAAATTGAAAAGACAGACTGTGAGTGAAGTGACCTGAGATTGAATAAAAATCATCTGCTCGTCAAAATTCGATGAATATTTTTTTTAAATAATACAAAAATTAAAAAATTGAAGCAAAAACTTATCAAAATCACAATTTTACCATAAATACGTTAGAGTTTATTTTTACATTATTAAATAAACGTTTTGCTTTATACTGTGCAAGAGAAATACTTACATCGATGCCAACTTATTGACTATTGTCTTTTTTTAAAATTTAATATTAAATTTTTTAAAAAAATTTTAAATTCCAGTTTTCTATAAATTAAAGCGTTACAAAAAAAATGTTACAGTATTCTTGTATCTGGTATCTGGTATGCTAAAATCAGTTTGTGGTATTTTAGTATTTTTGGCTAATTTCTGACATTTTGGGAGGTCCCGATACAGTGAAACTGTTTCTGGAGTTTTAAATTCCGCTAATATTTCACTTCTTAGAGTTCCAATTTTTTTCTATTTTTAATTTGTCCATAGTTTCTAGTTTTGGCCAATAATTCAGGCGTTCTTGAATTTCCTAGTTTTGCCAATTTATCAAGTGTTGTTGAATGCTGAAGACAGAATTGAATGAAATTAAGCAAGGTAGCTGAACTTCATACTGCCATGGAGTTTACATCTATAGGATATGGACAAATTCTGAATCACCAATTCAAAATGCGTGCTTTATTTTTCTCTACACCTAACTCAAATTCAATTATTACTTTTATCTGAAATATTATTTATCAGAAACAATGTAACAATTCCTTTTTTTTAAATTTTTTAATTAATTCTTTATCAAATCCTGTTTAATTATAATAGTTGCGAATCAAAACTCTTTATTATCTACTTAAATGAATTATTAATTATCAAATCGTTTAATTAATCCAGTTCTACTGGTTTGTTGACATCTACAATAAACCTTTGATATTGTGATAAAACAATATTAATATGTCCCCTTGTCATAAATATTGTTAAATAAACTACTAAATTTGATTTCCACATTTTTGGGAGTGTGATGTGGTCGTTGCTTAATCATATACAGTGTGTCCCAGGAAACATGACAGTAGCAAGACGACTTAATGTCGTATTTTTTATATAATTTGCTGCATTTATTTGTCAACCTTCTTTTAGAAGTAAACTTCCAGAGAATCTCAAAATTCCCCTAGTCCTGGCATTTCCAAAATGTGGTCTGCCTTTTTTGTGCTTTCAATATTTCAGGAGAATGCCGAGATGTGAAGAATTTCGTTCAGATTTCGACAATAATAGTCTTAATTAACAAAATTGAAATCTGAACAAAATTCTTAATATCTCCGGTAATATTGAAAGCACAAAAAAGGCATAACACTTTTTGGAAATGCCAGGGCTATGATTTACGACTAAATGTCACAAATAAATTCAAATATCAAAGACGACTTTCAAGTCGTCTTGCTACTGTCATGTTTTAAGGCTATTTTTGATAATCGTTCTTGTCATATTATTTTTAATAAGAGATTAGAAAATTTGAGTTTGCATGTGGCAAACACACGATTCCTTTGTAACTGATTTATGACGAATCATGAATCCTTAAATATTTTCGGATATCTATCATTCTTAGTGAGATCTTATTATTAGATAAAAAATAAAGAATATGGCAATCATTTCACAATTTTCTGGTTACTACTATCTATACAAAAAAGCATCGGCATATTATCTTATGTTTGGATGAACCAGCTGTCCTTATTTCTGGAAAACCATGAAGCCAGGATAACCATAGATTCATTGTCATGCTCACGAAGACGACATTTACTGCACAATACAAAGAACCAAGTATCCGAGAGACCCATGCATTCAGTAGAATAATGGATTCAGGAAAACCACGGATCCAGGAGAACCATGGATCAAAGATAACTATGGATCCAAGATAGCCATGGATCCAGGAGAACCGTGGATCCAAGATAGCCATAGATCCAGAGAACCATGGATCCAAGATAACCATGGATTCAAAAGAACCATGAACAAAGATAGCCCTGGATTCAGGAGAACCATAGATCCAGAATACCATGAATCTGGGAGAACCATAGATCCAGGAGAACGCTGTGTCCCTGACAACCATGCATCAAGTAGAACTAAAAGTCTATTTAAAATTCAGTGATGGTGATGGACCTAACCTTTGTAGAGTAAAAAAGTAGATGTTAGTTCCACTTCATGCTCAAGAAGACAACATTTCTAGCTGTACCAATATAAAGGAAAACTATGTTTCCAGGAGAACCATGCATTTAGTATAACCGTGCATTCACTAGAACCATGCATCCAGTAAAACCATGCTCCAATGAGAATCATAAATTACAAGAGAACCATGTATCCAATGAGAATCATAAATTACAAGAGAACCATGTATCCAGTAGAACCGTAAATCCTGGAGAACCATGTATCCAGTAGAACCGTAAATCCTGGAGAACCATGTATCCAGTAGAACCGTAAATCCTGGAGAACCATGTATCCAGTAGAACCGTAAATTCTGGAGAACTATGCATCCTGGAGAACCATGCATCCAGTAGAACCGTAAATCCTGGAGAACTATGCATCCTGGAGAACAATGCATCCAGTAGAACCGTAAATCCTGGAGAACCATGTATACAGAAAATCCAGGCATAAAGTAGAACCAACAAGGATGATTTAATCTTTGAGAACCATTCTCAAAGCCAAGAAGAACCAAAAATCCACTGGAACCAAGTATCCAGAAGAACCATGCCTCCTGTAGAACCATGCATCCAGTAGAACCATGCTCAAGAAAGAACCATATATCCAAGAGAGGAAACAAATAATTGATGGGAAAAACTGCTAAAAATATCTTATCATCTAATTATCTATTGTGTTTGACACGTGTTCAAAGTAAATAGAAGATGACTTGAACAATATCTAAATTCTGTAAATGATTCGTTCAGTAAACTCCTAAACCTTGAGAATGGATTATGATGAGATTGGAAAAATGTTGTAAAATCAAACCATCATCCTGTTAAATGCATCCTTCCGGATAGGACTGAACCTAAGTTTAAGAATCACAGACTCTCTTAAAGTACATCACACATCTCTATTTGTTGGTTTAGACAGTGGGACCTATACAACTATGGAATAAAGAAAAACTCAATTTATGACTTTGAAGAGTCTAAAGAACATTAAACACATGAATTATGCAGTATACAAAAACATATATCCCTTAATAAGATGATCATAAATACACTCTTTGATCATAAATACATCAAATTCGTAAAAGACGCTTATATGTCGTCATCCTTTAGCTGTCTTACTGTATGTATTTGTTTGTTATTACACAAAACAGAGATTAGTTAAACGAAAATAGATGATCAAGTACAATAGATGGCAACGGAGAATTTGCACACTCTGTACAGCTGTCATCTAACGTCACAAGTGTCAACAGTTGTATGTTTCCGACAAAATCATAAATAATAGTGATACTAAAGTGCGTTTCTTACATAGAAATAAGTGCAATTTTGTGTTCTTTATTGTCTGTTTTTTACACAATTTTGACGGCCTGCTTAGAAACAAATCATCAAATCATCATTTAATTTAGAATTAAGAATCTTGCTTGATATAATGTTTAGCTTAAATTGAAATTGACAATTCTAAAAATATAATTTTCTTTAACTATCCCCTTTCTGGTAGAATTCATTAACCAGCCCCCCCCCCTATTAAAACTGAAGAAAATAAAAAATACACGGTATGAAATTTATTTAATTACAATTGTATAGAGAATATCTAATTCAATTATTTTATATGTACATATGTAAGTAAAACTATCTAAAAAATGCCCGATTGACTAGAAAAATGTTAACTATAAGCAATAAGCATATTTCTGTTTAATTTCTCCTAAAACTTATTTTTTCCTTCTTTTTTAACATCAAGATACTCGTCTCCGCGTTTCTCTAATTCTTAACTTTGATTTAGTTTCTGAACTCCGTCTTCTTGGAACCAAGTTCTCCATCTTCCTCTTCTCCATGTACTCAGCAACATTACTCCAGAGGTTCTCAAACCTGTGTCCTGAAACCTGGATGAGTTGGGTAGATTTACACTTGTAATCCTCGGGAGAGAATTGAAACCCATCCTTACACTCACAGTAAACCTCCTCCGACTCTCCTCCAGGAACTAACCAGGAGTTATCAGGGCAGGGACCCTGGGTGAAGGTTCGGTAACACCCTTGGGTTTCATTCCAGAACACGAATCCGGAACTAGTATCACAGAAACACTCAGTACTTCGGGACTCACGATTATATTTAAAAAAGAATGAATCAAGACATGGGCCCTGACTGTACCACTCATAACACTTTCCGTCCTGGTTCCAGTAGTTCTGATTATACCCTGAGCTGCAACCACAGCTTCCGCGATAGCTCTTACCAGAGTAATCTTCAAACACAACCAGTTCTCCGCTTGGACATGGACCTCGGTTCCCAACCTTATGACACTCTCCCTGAGTGTTCTTGTCCTCGTCAGGGAAGAACAAGTCCGTAGCAGGACAAGGATTCTTAGAACAAACCCCGGTCCCGTCCTCGTCCCTGATTATAAACTGTGAACCCCTGCAGGGGCCTGTAGTATACTCACGGAAACATGAGTCACTTTTCTCCCAGTAAACATAGTTATCCTTGCACTCACAACGGGGTTTCTTCAGTTTAGAGTCGTACACGAATATCTGGCCCTTCCCACACGGACCTTTGCTCTCTAGCTCATAGCATTGTCCTAATTCTGGAGAATAGTTGGGTATATCTGAGGAGCAAGAACACTGTGTTGTATCTGAGGTGTGGTTGTAAGTGAACAATAATCCTTCCTCACAGGGCCCACGGCTTAACTGCTCGTAGCACAGTTTCAGGGGAGAATAATAATATTGGTTTAGAAGAACCGAATCACAGCCACAGTAGGGTTCAGTAGTTAATGGGTTGATGATGAGAAGATCTCCTTTATGACAGGGACCCTGGGTATACAGTTGAAAACATCTTTGCTCCGGAGGCCAGAACACTCGTCCTGGCTCACATCTCTCCGTGGTCCGACAAATCGGGTTGCCAGTATCCTGGTTCAGGTCCACATACTGATCTACCTGACAGGGACCTCGAGAGTACCTGGAGTAACATTTTCCCGTTGGTTCCCAAAGAAGAGGAAGGTTTTGAGGACATCTACAAACCGGAACCTTATCCTGTGAGCTGAAACCTAGCTCCTGGGTTTCAGGACATGGACCCTGACTAAATATCTTGTAACACTGTAGGTTTGGAGGCCAGAATACAAGCTGCCAGCTTGATGAACTACATGGATTTCTCACTGGATTTGCCCAGGGTGGAGCAATAACAAACCCAGAGCCGGGTTCAAGGAGAAGGATTAGAACATATTGGAGAAAAACCATGATTTATTAAATTGCATTTTTATCTACCGCGACCCCAAGATTACTAAACAATATCTAAGCTCAGAAACTCTTTGGAGCCTGCCAAACCCATCCTAGGGTTGGTTCAGCTTATCTCTAGCTCCGGGGTTTAGAATTGACTGAAAGATTGGTATGTGCAACACTGCGTTGCGAGCGCACTCTTTCTACCACGCTCCAGCTCCTCCAGCACACAGACAAGAAACCAATTAAAGAAACTGAAGTGTTGAGATTTATTATGAAAAAAGGAGATCTAGTTTATTGAAAGTATGCAAATACAAGGAAAGTTTTGTCTATAAAATAGAATTACAATTATACTATGATTACCTTAGACAAACATTAATTAATAGTTTTAAAAGGAATTTGATATTGTTCAACATAGCTTTCTTGTTAAAAGAAGAACAAGAATGGTTAAGATTTCTTCAAAAGTAATACCCATAAATAATGTTGTTATGATCATATTTTGATGAGATTAAATCCTAGAACTATACTGCAAGTGAACCTGAACCTGAACCCTGAGAATGAGAAATGAGGGTGTTGACCTTATATATATGCAGACTATAGGATGCAGGAAGTAAACTAATAGTTCGGAAGTGTTTGGTGTAATTGGTTCCAATATTATAATATCCACCTTACCCCCGCTCATGGCAACTAAACCGATTATTCAGCTCTAGCTCTTTATTTCAACCAATTCAATGCAATCCAGTAACCACCCTTTTCAGATTATTTACATATATGTATATACAGAGTTTTTACATATATTTACTCTATTTACTCCTTCTTCTCTCATTATATTTTTATCCAGTTGTCTTTCCTCAATACCTCACATCCTGCTACTCTTCCTCCCCCCTTCTCTACCTCCTTCCTCCTTCTTCTCCTACTCTTCCTGATCTTTCTCCTCTTCCTCCTCCTTCTTCACTTCTTCACCACCTGCTTTTTCTCTACCCCTTACTTCTATTCCGCCTCCTCCTCGACCTCCTCTACCTTCTTCACCTCCTCCAATTTAGTTGGCATTGAGAAATTAAAGTTTTAATTTTGACATTGAATTTTCGTGGTTTACAACACGGAAATAGACAACAGTGTGCGTCAAGCTAGTCAATTATTTAGCAGTAAAATCATCAACCATATTCTGTTAATTTAATTTTTATAAAATACAGAATTTTCTTTTCTTAAAGGGACAGTCAGCGTAATGTCAAGTGACCCTTCATGCAAAGATGGTAATGCCCGATTCACAACGGTACCCTTGAACTGATCTAAAATGTTGAAGATTGTTTTTCTAGGTTTAGAAGTATTTGTTTCTGATAATTCCTATGTGTTTTACTGCAGTAGAAATGCGCGAGTCACTTTTATAGAGAACCCACAGCTAAAAATTATCAGTTTTCAAAATTTAATACGTTGATATCTAATTCATACTCGGGCATTGCCATCCTTGAATGGAGGGAGACTTAAAATGACGCTTACAGTCCCTTTAAAATATCTTTTAGATAAAGTATTTACACTATACAGTTTACACTGCGATCAAAATTATTAAGCAAACACTTTTTTGACTAAATACCCGCTTAAAACCTTCCTAAGTTTTCATCATAAAAAGTCAACTTTAAAAATTTTCTTTCAGAGACGATTGCACCAACCCTTAAAAATCATGGTCACCACTTCTCTGAGAGGTACCATATTTCCATAGCCTCCTCCGATACGGCCAATTCTGTATTTAAACATTGTTTAACAACTGTATGTATGAGTAAAGGACCTGAAACTATAGCTGAACCAGGCCTTCTGCTGTTCTTCTTTGCAGTTATTCCTCGTTTGCTGCTGTTTATACGGTACCATCTTTTAGTGCCTTTTAAAGAAAAGCGAGTTTTATCAAAATCACTATCTCTGCGCCAAGATAAATCATTTTATTATTAGAACCAATTTCCCGGAGTTTGCGGCACAGACGGATAAACACGGAAACTAGGGATAAAGTCAAGGTTTGACAGTATTACAACTATTTAATCTCACATATGGAAGATGCTGAGGGATAGGATTTTAACAACCTTTAAAGGGATTGTGAACGTAATTTTAAGCGATCCTCAGTTCAAATAGGACATGCCTTATTCACAACAGTGCTCATTAACCCTTCTTTTGAAGATCCCCTTATTATCTGTCTTAAAGTTGAAGTATGTTCAAGCGTGGTTTCTCTGTTGAGATGACATGCAGAAATATGCAGTATACTCTTTAAGATAGAAATACGTTGATACGTTCAAATAAAGGTATTTAGAGACCCTTCGTGCGTACCACTAATTAAATAGTCACTTTAATATACGTCTATCCTCCCTTTAACCAATATTTAGAATTAGATAAAACACTCTCACGCTTCAATCAGCGGTTTAAACATCAATATTAATTGATTCCTGATTTTTTTGTAGTCAATATTCTTCTAAACCTCTAATCATTGTCAGTTTTTATCTCTAATTTTTGTCTCTAATCATTGTCAGTTTTTATCTCTTATTCTTGTCATTTAATATCTCTAATTTTTGTCAGTTAATACCTCTAATCATTGTCAGTTTTTATCTCTAATTCTTGTCAGTTAATATCTCTAATTTTTGTCGGTTTCAACCTCTTCTATTGTCAAATCTTATCTCTAATAATTAACAATTTTTTGTCTGTAACACATGATAGTTTTTATCTCTTAATTATTGTCTGTTTTTGTTTCTAATTATTGTCAGTCTTTTTTATGATTATTTAGTCCGTATTTGCTGTACACATCTATATTTATCTGTATCATCTGTATCTGTCTATCAGGATGCTGACCGTGAAACATCTAACCTTGTATTAAACCAACATGTGTGCAACAGATATAGATAACTAGTGAGGTGTGTACATGCAGGGTGTCCCACCAAACATGACAGTTGAGAGACGACCCATCTTTGAAATAATTTGCGGCATTGATTTTATAGACAATAATAACAAAAAAACCCCAGTCATGGTATTTCCAAAATGTGGTCTGCCTTAGGTAATTTAGACAACACAAAAACAATAATCCTATTCTCTCAATCACTATGTTTTGTGAGACACCTTGTACAATAAATTGATAGATAGATAGTTAGAAGGATTAAATATAAGATTTACTCAGCGGAACTTAATCATCTTATATGGCACACAAAATACACTGCACAGTGTTCATGGTGAGGGGTTGAAAATAAGTAGATTTTCTAAGACATAGATCTTTAAATGTCTCCTACGATGACAAGCTGTCAAAATAGATCAAACTCGAACTGCAGAACGCGTCAAAAAGCATAAAAATGTAGGTCTTTATGACGCGTCAACTTTGGAGAAATTCTCCTGACTCTTAAACGTCTTTATCATATACGTCTCAATAAATAAAAGTCTGAGCTATTGAGCTCTCCTCAAGTACAATAATTACCATATTAGATGTTATAGATATGTTATCGTTAAAATTGTTTTACTAATAATGTTTCTCCAGAAATATACAATTTGAATTTGAATTGAATCAAATTTTAAAATTGTCTTTGCAAATGATTTTTTAAGTGGGCTGATGCCTATACTAGGAATACTAGTAAAGCTGAAATCCGTAGAATGTTCGTATGCTAGGATTTAAAATTTGTTTATGCTTTGAGTGCATACTGGGAATGCTGTGTACTTATAGTAAAATGAGAAATTCCTGTTTACAAACATAAGCACAGAGCTGTCATCCTTCACTGTTCATCATTTAGAAATCAAACAACGGTTTAAAGAGTAAAAAACAGACTTTTATTCGTTTACACAAAATTTACTTTGAAAGATGTAATTTTATTGTGATCATTGAAAATTATTAACAAAGACGACTTCTAATTCTTCACTCAATGGTAATGTTAGTTCTGTCCTACAATACTTCGGGCCTACGACAGCTGTAGGCCGGATGTACATTCTATTTTGTTAATCCGACCTACGCAGGAACTTCATATTGACAGTATGTAGTTGACAGCGCTACAGAAGGATAGATGTTCCGGTTGCACACAAATTGAAGTAGAGGTCAGATGCACACTTTTTGTAGATCGAATGCACAGATTTTGAAGATCGGATGCACAGATTTTGTAGATCGGATGCACAGATTTTGTAGGTCGGATACAGAACTTTAGTAGGTCGGATGCACAACTTTTGTAGGTTGGATGCACAGATTTTTGTTAAGTTGTACATCCAACCTACGAAGAGTGTAACCAACTTAAGAAAGCTGTGCAACCGACCTACAGTAGGTCGGATACACTAATTGTTTTCAATGAAGTGTGTATCCGACCTACAGACATCCAACCAACAGCGTAAGTCAGTAGTATCGTAGGACGGATGTAACGTTGGGCGGATGTAATACAATTCTCTCAAAACCCATGGTGTTGTACCAAATACCCAATACCCATGTAAATTAATTTATGGTTAAAATAAAATTTAGATTATGAGATCTGAAGGTCCCTAAAATCCGAATAAAATTTTTATATCATGCATACGAGTTTAGGGTTCTATTCGTTCTTTACAATCTCTAATAGTAAAATAATAAACGTGATCCTTGTTACAAACACCGTCAACATACGGCGGTAACCAGAAAACAGTGGACAACTTCCCTATTTGTTTTTTCTTAACATTACGAAACGGATTTTTCTATTTGAAGCTTATTTATTTCACGTTGAACAAATTTCAAAATCGTTCGCATTTCTTAAATATAAGAAAATCGAGGACGTCATTCTACATCTTTCAGCCGTGGTTGTTTATTTTGTCATCTTAGATTTTAAATAAAAATTATGCTTTTAGCGCGCTTCGCCCCGCTTTATCTTTTCACAATTTTAACTTTTAACTGTTGCTCTATATTCTATACGTGGCTATTTTTATCTTTCTCATTTTTTGGTCGCATAAATAATAAATGTAGCCATTTTTATTCGGCGCAAAATTTTCATAAACCTTTCATGTGATTTGTCATAAAAAATGTGGATCAAATCGTTCTAGCAGTTTAAAAGTTTATCGGATACAAACAACTAACTAACAAACAGACAGACCTAGACAGCCTGACAGACAATGTATATAAGAATATGTTGTTTCTAGTTTACAGGTTTTTTTTTTAATGATACACCATGATCAAGGATTTACATATTAATACGTGAACCTGATAATCAGGGGTATATTCCAACATTGAGTGGACATTTATTGAAAAAACATTTAACATACGAACAATAAAATGCTGATTTTCGTAATTTAATCACATAACAAACTGGTTGGGTCAATGCTCTTCAGTTTTCCCATGGATCAACAAAAATAAAATCCTCCAAAATCTTTCGTTTAAAAAAGAACCAGCCCCACCTTTTTTATTCAAAAATTGAAGTTTAATAATTTTTTTAAAATTTAAAAATAACGGTTAAACAAAATATTTCGGAGGATGTTTATCTCCAATGCTTGGCCTCTACGATTACAATATTGGATAAAATGCGTAAATTGTAAATCCATATTCTAGTGTGTTCCTACCTCCAGAGATTAAAGAACTGTCTTATATATTACTAGATGATGTGCCCGGCGCTGACAGTGAAATACAAAAAAATAGATTTTAATTTTTGTTTTAATTTATCTAGCTTTGGTTACCTCCAGGGTGCCCATCGGCTTCCTAAAAAATTCAGCCAATTTGGGCTACCCGTTTGGCCGGCAATAGCTAACATACATATATATGAACGCAGAGCTTTATTTTCTATACTAAGATCTCTATAATCTCTGTTTGCAGTGCTACTGTTCTGTGCGCCTGAGCAATGTGCAAGTACATAAAAATATACATCTAGATATGATTACATTTGTGCATTTTAGTATACAGTTTGATTGGTTTTTGTTGGACATTATACACTGATTATTCATATCACTAAAGTCGAAGTGTCAAAAATATGTAAAATTGCGCAACTGTACAAAAATTCAAATACATGTCTCATATCTTTTGCAAAATAAAATAATCTTAAAGTAAGAAATGCATATTTCCAATAGTTATAAAAGATTGTCGAGAATAATTTAGGGTTAAAAAGTAGTAAAAATCCCCCGGTAGGGGATAACCAGAATTTCCCCAGTAGGTTTCCAACTTTTCTAGATCAATTTGGTTTCGTGAAGGCATTACGGAACCTTTATTAACCAAATTCAAATAAATCTACCCCCCTAGTTGCTACACAGAACAAGATGTAATAAACTGAGAAAAAAATTATGGAACAATGCTTCCCTATGGAATTGATCAAAAAAACCGTCAAACTTTTTTGTGTCTGTTGCAACAACTTTTGTGTAGTTTTTTTTTTTAGATTAGAATGGTTCATTGTTTAATTTAGGAAGTTTCTGTACTCAATTGCTTCAAGTTTCTAATGGTTTTGTGTTCAGAAAAGGTTCCGTAAGACATTTCCGTAATGGAACTGATCCGGAAACATTGGAAATCCTAGCTGATATAAAAAGCAGGAAATTAGTGTTTAAATCTAGATCATATTTTTATTTAAGTAAGGCCGTGATTAACGTGTAAAAGGAAGAAGTAGTTTTTATCTGACGTGTTGGAGACAGTTAAATAGAAAATACAAAGGAATGTATATATAAGGTACAAATTAACATAATACACAGTAACAAGAAGTTAAGTAGATAATATTGGTCAACAAATTGCAAGATAATTGTAAAACGTATTTGTAAAAATAAGTAAAACAAAGTATATAAAATTAAATTTCTTAAAAAGCAAAACATGTTTTTTTAAAAATGAATTTAATGTTTCTTTATAGAGATCCTTAAAAGGTTTGTGCGATATTTCATTAACTGGACGGAATAGTTGCAAATATCAAAATTGTTAAATAGAAATTAGATAACCTTTGCTTGATGCATTTCATAAAATAAAACCTTTTCAGCAAGCAATTTTTTTCAACATTTGGAAGACGAGTGCAAAAATATGGACTTGGCGTGTTTCGTTGAAGCAGTGAGATTTAACAAAATGGAGGTCTAAAACTTACAAAACTAATTTTTTAGTGCAGTTTTATTAAATACCCGTTGTGACTTTAAAATGAATTTTCTAAGACATCTTAAAAATAGATAGAAAAGTTTTTTAGAATATAAGAATTAAAAAAAATTTAAGTTGTTGTCAGGAAAATTGTGAAGATCAAAACATCTTATGTTAAGATCAGTATGAGGATTGATAAATCAGAACTGTTTTGCTTGAAGAAGGGCACATGTAGAAAAAAAGTTTTGTTGCAAAGTTAATAGAAAATATCTTTTGTTTCAGATTGATTGGAATGTATGCATTTAATCGTGGAATGGTTGTATCAAAATAAAGGTTGTAAACTGGTATCAATCATATTACTAATACTGTTGTAAAATTCAACAAAATTCCTCTTAATTTTCAAAAAATCTGGGTTAAGAAAGATGTTCTTTTCGAGTATCATATAATTTTCCTCCATCGAAATGGACTTATTTAACCTCAACACTAGAGGCTTTGTAGTTGCCATTTTGTTTTATGGCTCCATTTGGTTGAGGATTTACGCCGCCATTGTTATCGGCATAAGCGCCGCCATTTTGAATTCTTTTCTTATTGTCGTCTTTCTTTCTAGCCTCGTCATCAGTGGTGGAGCAGGTTTCTCCGCTAGAATCAGATCTAGAGTCTGCAACGCCCTTCTCCTAATAATATCGCAACATTAGGAAACACCGCCAAATAATTTTGAATATAAAATGTCAGATCAAAAAACACTTCAGCTAAAAAACCTTTTTTTGAGTTTGAAGGAGTGCAACCAAAAATAGTTCGCCATTTAGCGTCATATTTACAGTTAAAGATTTGTTTTATATTTTAGAAGCACATTAATTGCTTCTATATGGAAAAAAGGGAGAAAGAGGAGTAGTTTTCTCTGGTTTCAAAATCCTGATCTTGCGGATTTTTTATTACCGTTTCGGAGATTTTCATCCGCTAAAATATCTGATTAATTCAAAACCACGAAAGCATCAGCATTCATTTTTAGTATTATTACCTTTTTGGCATAGAGAGCATTATATGCAATCTTGAGAATAAAATACGTCCAGATAACATGAAGGACGAGGAGAATGGTGAGAAGGACGTTAAAGATGTAGTACGCAGGGAACATCTCGAGCATCTGGGGCGCCTCCACGGTTGTGCTAAATAATTTATTAATTGCGTGAAATTAAAAAAATATTCGATTGATAAATATGGTTAAAATTCCAATTCATATCGAGAAACATTTAAAATGAATTAAACAAAGGAACAATAAAACAATGGGAACAATTCTTATGAAACTTATCTTTTTGTAAAAAGATTTTTCATGTATCATCGTTTATCATGATAACAGAGTAATATGTTTAAGATTTTAATTCTAAAAAAATACATTTCAGGTGAATAATAAAAAGTTTAACATCTAACCTGTAAAGAATCCATATAGGAAATATGCCGAGTCTTGTAATAATCCAACTTAAATAAGAAAAATTAACAAAAAGTCAGTTAAGACTGAAATATCCCCCCCCCCACACTTTTCACCAACCAGGGATGTTTTAGAGATAAATTCAGGATCAATTACTATTTCGTAATAACTACGTTAATTGGATTTCTACACAACCTAGACGGACCCCAGTTCCCATACAAAACGATAATTTTAAACTTGGCTTACCAGACGGCAAATACAGCAAAGATGATATCACAGACCGTATTAAGCTTAGCGTAGTGACAGAGTTTGGCAGATTCCAGGAATATATCCGCGAAATCAAGAATAATCAGGACTAGTGTTCCACACCTAGATATATATATATATAAATATATATGATTCCAGGAATATATCCGCGAAATCAAGAATAATCAGGACTAGTGTTCCACACCTAGATAAGCTTTTTTTCTTCAATAGTTCTGATTTGGGGTTTGAGAGTAAATCAGTATTTTTGCAGTTTTTGGTTGATATTTTTGCCCCTTGGATCCGATTAGGTGGATCAGCATATTTTTGCGGATCCGGATCCAGGAAGCCAGAATCTTGTGGATCCAACAGATCCGGATTTGGATCATAAGCACTGATATATACATTAGTTTAAAGGAATATATTTGCAAAATTATGGATAATCAGGACACACCTAGATATATATTATATATCAACAATCCTTTAGTATTGCAATTATTATATGACATGTAATTATACATAAATAAAGNGAGATAATTATTACTTGAAATTTTCAGCTTACCATGTTTGATCATAATTAGCGTTTTAGACGTAAAATCCAGATTCTAAATTTTAAACAATGGCCCAAAAGGGTGTAAGTCATTAACTCCCCTCAACGCATAAATTCCAAACACATAAAAAATATTTTTAAAGAGGTGCAGGAAGGGGGGGGTCGATTTTTAACAAAATATATACCCTTGCAACGGCCAAAAAAACTCTTCTCTGTATTTTCATTTACATATTTAATTCAACAACCTTTTATACAAGTTTTCAACAATGGAATATTTTTTATATCTTACATCATTAATATCGAATATCAATATATCAGGATATCTAGGTTGCATGTTTAATAAAGCTGACACAAATGGTGCTGAGTGTGGGAATGATTATACAACTTATTAAACCTAGTCCTAAACAATATAAGTCTTATTCATTAAAGGAGATATTCTTCAAATTGCTCAAAACCGTCGAAGAAATCATAATGTTTTAGAAACTTTTCTAATTATTTTCCTAAATTTTTATAAAGAACAAAATATTAAATCGTTTTGAAAAAGTGAATTCAAGATTCAACACCTTAAACTGTTCAAGTAAACCCTCCATGCAAAGATGGCAATACCCTATGCACAACGGTACCCTTAAAAGCGTTGTCTGATCAAATATGAATTATTTGTCAATGTTTATACTTTTGAAACCTGATTATTTCATTTGTGGGTTCTCTGGAAAAGTGACTTCCGTATTCCTACTATAGGAAAACTATAGGAAAACTATAGGAAAACTATAGGAAAACTATAGGAAAACTATAGGAAAACTAAAGGAAAACTAAAGGAAAACTAAAGGAAAACTATAGGCAAACTATAGGAAAATTATAGGCAAACTATAGGAAAACTATAGGAAAACTATAGGAAAACTATAGGAAAACTATAGGAAAACTATAGGAAAACTATAGGAAAACTATAGAAAAACTATAGGAAAACTATAGGAAAACTATAGGAAAACACTTATAAACCTAGAAAAACAACATCTTCCACTCTGTTGATTCGAAAAAGGTTTTAAGGGTACCGTTGTGAATCAGACGATGGCCTCTCTGCATGGATCACTTAAAATTACGCTTCAGACCCTTTAAGTACAAGAAAACCAGTTTTCTGACAAAGCCCCTCGGATTATTCTAAGAACGTGTTTGTGTGGTAATCCTAATCTAAAAATTAGGGTTTTATGTCTATTTTAAAATAGGTGAACAATCCCTTTAAGGTTGCCAAGGTTGAGATATACCTGAAAAGATTGCATGTCCAAGAGAAGCAGAGAAGCGCTATTGTGGTCACGTGATGGATAAACATCTCGACAAAATCCTTCCTCTTCACGTCGAAGAACTGTGAGAAGGAGAGAGACCAGTAGAAGGAGAGCTCCACCATGTAATACCACCAGACTTCCTGGGGAACATCATGGTGTGGATAGTTGTACCTAGACAATATACAATATACAATATACAATATACAGTATACAGTATACAGTATACAGTATACAATATAGAATATATAGAATATAGAATATAGAATATAGAATATAGAATATAGAATTATACAATATACAATATACAATATACAATATACAATATACAATATAAAATATACAATATACAATATACAATATACAATATACAATATAGAATCTACCAGCAGTATCTGATCCTAGAACCTACCAGCAGTATCTGATCCTAGAACCAATCAGCAGTATCATAGAACTTACGAGGAGTATCAGATCCTAGAACCTACCAGTAGTATCTGATCCTAGAACCTACCAGCAGTATCCTAGAACCTACCAGTAGCATCGGATCCTAGAACCTACCAGCAGTATCTGATCCTAGAACCTACCAGCAGTATCTGATCCTAGAACCTACCAGTAGTATCCTAAAACCTACCAGTAGTATCCTAGAACCTACCAGTAGTATCCTAGAACCTACCAGTAGTATCCTAGAACATACCAGTAGTATCTGATCCTAGAACCTACCAGTAGTATCCTAGAACCTACCAGCAGTATCAGATCCTAGAACCTACCAGCAGTATCTGATCCTAAAACCTACCAGTAGTATCTGATCCTAGAACCTACCAGTAGTATCTGATCCTAGAACCTACCAGTAGTATCTGATCCTAGAACCTATCAGCAGTATCTGATCCTAGAACCTACCAGCAGTATCTGATCCTAGAACCTACCAGCAGTATCTGATATTCCAAAGCCAGGGTTTGTCCCAGAGACAGATAACTCCGTATGTAAAAACACAAGAGTAGTAGAACCATCTCCAACCAGTCTCACAGAATTTCTGCATGGTAGTCGGCTTCCCTGGAGAAAGAAAAATGTGTGCGTACTAGTCTACTGGGAAGAAAACATGTTTGTGTAATGTAAAGGGTTATCAAAGATACAGAGAGGTATATTTCTATTTCCAAAATCATTTCAGGATAAAGTCAGCATTTTACAAAAGCAATGAAGCCAAGAAAATAACCAGGGGGTCGTGTAGTTTTCATTGGAATGTTTTATAATTTACAATTTTTGCGTAAGATAATATAAGGATATTTTTTTACCGTACAATCTTCTTCTTTTTAACCAGTATTCTATCTGTCTCTCTCTCATGTTTAAATCAGCAGCCAGCTAAACATTATTAAATGTTTTTATTTGGTTTTCTTTCAAGTTCATGTTTAAACTAACAGCCAACTAAACATTATTTAATGTTTATATTTGGTTTTCTTTCAAGTTTATTTTTAAACTAAAACCCAACTAAACAATATTTAATGTTTATATTTGGTTTTCTTTCAAGTTTATTTTTAAACTGACAGCCAACTAAACATTATTTAATGTTTATATTTGGTTTTCTTTCAAGTTTATTTTTAAACTAAAACCCAACTAAACATTATTTAATGTTTATATTTGGTTTTCTTTCAAGTTTATTTTTAAACTAAAACCCAACTAAACATTATTTAATGTTTATATTTGGTTTTCTTTCAAGTTTATTTTTAAACTAAAACCCAACTAAACATTATTTAATGTTTATATTTGGTTTTCTTTCAAGTTCTTGTCAAATCGACCGACAACAAATAATAATAGATTGCGTATTGAACCAGGAGTAGACAGCAAAATACATGGTGCGGGACCATATTTTCCAAAATGAGGAAAACTTCTCAACTAAAGAAGGCAAAATTCTCAATTTTAGAAGGTACAAAACAGGCCGACAACATTAAGAAATTCCGGAATATTGTGTTCATAGTGTTGAGAATGTGTCTAAGATGAAAAGATTTACGAATTAACGTCAGCGTGGATAGAAGATGATTTTAAAGTATTCACTTAATTCCAATGTTTATTGAGACGTAAATGATAACGTTCTAACTAAAATACGGTCTAATCTAACCTCTGATGCTGACATATCCTTACTACTGAAAGGAGCTCAATAAAGGTTAAGATACCACTATATTCGTAAATGTCAAGAATTCTTTGTATCAAATATAAGTTTGGATTACTACTAACCGTCTCAAAATTCTTGATATTTAATTGTTCAAATTTTAGAGAACCTCCCAAAAAATAAAAAGTCATTGTAGCTCGATTAGGAAAGTTTCTTTTTTAAATATTAGAACTATTACCTTGGGTATGTTTATTTGGTATGATTTGTTTTTCTTGGTTAAGCTGAATTCTTTCTCCAGAACTGAGTTTGTAGATGGTTTTATATGCTTGGAATCTTTTATACCAAACGAGAGTCCCAGAGGTTTGAATATGTATCTGAATATGAACAAAAATTATTTTCCTCTTTTTTATTTTAATTTTTTTTGTATCTCTATCTTTAAAACTGGAAACACGACTGTCGGTGTTTTAAAATGAGGTCCTCGACAGAATTATTTCTTCGTAAAAATTATAAAAAAAAATAAAAAAGACTAATTTCTGACCTTTCAAAAATAGTCCTTAGGAGAAGGATAAAAAACGCAACCGGGATCGGATACCAAAGATCCGTGAACTCCGTGTATACTCCGTCCTGAGTTGGTTGCACATCCTAGAGAAATCAGATTTTAAACCATGATAGTTTTTACACGTTTTATTCAGTTAGAGATAATTGTATCCCCCCCCCCAAAAAAAAAAAAAAAAATTAATNGGGGGGGGGGGTGGTCTATTGTTTCGACTTTCGATAAAGACTCCAGATTAAAGCAATTAAAATCACTCAGACAAGAAAGATATCCAATTTTTAATTTTTACACAATTTGAGAATTAATGCTTCTATTTTATTCTTTTTTATTGGTGCAGTTTCCTCACCACTTTCCGCTGAAGGATGTAATATTTTTGAGCTGTGAACATTGAACATGTAAAAATATCAGCTATTTATTTTTAAAGTTCATATATAAGCCGAAAATCTATAAAAAAAAAAATAAGTTTCCTTTAAGTCGCAGTTTTCCAAGATAATATTATAGGAGATATCGAATATTGATATTATTGAAAAAAAAAACAATTAACTAATATTTGGAAATAGTTTCTGAGATTAAGAAATGCACAAAATGCACAGAATGGCATAAAATATAAGAAACAAATGGACAAAAAGCCATAGTAAATAATGCGTTGGTTTTACAGAATCATAAAAGTATTCGTGATCGCAGTTCTTGCATAATACAGAAGTTTTATCCAAAATGATGAAAACCGAGAAATATATACCCAACCCCTTTTCATCAATAAAGTTTTAAACCTGCCATTATAATCCCACTGGATTAAATCTATCAAACAACACCAAGTTACTTGTTTATAACTACTTTATAGAGTGTGTGTGTGTGTGGGGGGGGGGGGATAAAACAGAGTTTTAAACTAATGAGGCTTATGGGGGGAGGGGGGACTTAAAAAACCAACACACATCCACCCCCCAAAGCTGCTTAAGGTTGACATAAAATTGACCAAATTCGCTGTAAAAAATTCTAGGGGGGAATTTGTTTCGGCGCAATAATTCAATTACTTCCCCCCCCCCCCTGGCAAATATCATTAGCCGCCCCTAGTTATAGTCTCGTTAAAATAGTAATATTACAGATTATACCTATCCAATATTTTTAAAACACTGACCCTTTTAATGTATTTATCCATCTCCATCTATACTTCACCTTCCAAGTTGTATTTGGTGGAAGCCAGATACTATCCTCCCAGAATACGTGAAATATATATTCTGTCCCCAACTCCATTCTCATAGCATCTCAGTCTGAAATATTGAAACTATTTCAAAACCAATTTAATGTCAAGAAAAGAGTTCAAACCAAAAGAATAAAAGGAAAGAAATCAAACAAACTTTATATATTTTGTCAAGAACTTGGATCAGATTCTCTGGAATATCCAGGTGTAGGCTCTAGTGATATATTTCCTTGGGGGGCTGAATAATAATCTTCCTCCGTCCGAACTGCAAGAGACATTAATGTTTCTCTGTTTGCAGGTTTCACAGCCACATCTTCTCTCAGATACAAGGATTCGTCCTCAAGAATGGAGTAAAGAGGTTCAACCCCATCTGTATTCACATTTCGAATCCTATCCGCGAGATTAATTGCGGATTCGAGCCTGTCGATACCTGTTACATTAGCAAAATCCACCAAAGATAATCTTTCGAGTTGTCGAATTGTTTCCAAATCAATCTTCGTCTCCGGTATTTTCATTTCGATGGTTTCTTTAACTAACATCGACTGTACTGCATGGTGGAGTTTAGCGCAGGTAAATCTTGAAGAAGATAAATTGCGTCTCAGGACAAAGATTAACATGGTCTCTCACCAACGACACACCCTGGGGCTACTAGCAGACGGCCTGTTTATCAACCAAGAAAGGTATGCTGATACTGACTGCAGTGTGACTGGATACAGGCCGGCCTGCAGCTGCAACCCGTACTCATCTTTATCAGGGTTATTAGTCACATGACATTCATTAATTTTTTATCAGACTCATGTAGAACCTTTTTTAGAATAAAAATGTTTTGTCTAAAACCAATTTTAAGCATGACATCTTGTATTATCTGTAAAAATTTCATAATTGGTCTGTTATATTCTAGTTTGACAGATAGAGTAGGCCAAGTTTCTGTATTTGTTGCTATGCTAGACTGATAGAGATTAGTGAAACGTACTTGTCATCCTCCGACCTTGTAAGAATGTAGCTATAAACTGCCTATAGTTCTTCTCATCCCATTGAATGATTGAAAAGAACCAGAATTCCCAAAATAGAATTCTATGTCATAATTCGGGTTTAGCAGTAATTCCAATGAAATTCACCATTCAGAATGCATATCTAATCCTTGACGCGTTAAAATGACTGAATTTTAATTTCATCACGTAAATTATATACGTGAATCATTCGATTCAATTCACAGATTGGGTTTCACAATGTCTCTCTGTAATTATACGTTAACAGGAAGTTACTGTTGAAACTAAAAAGTTTCATGTTTCTTGAAACCGATTCCGGAGAATTTCTTGTGACAAGCGGAGGAAGGCAGGCGGCCATGAACCACCACTATTTCCCCTTCCGTGCCACATGTTAGCTTTTTCCTTTTCCGGCAGCCATGAGCCACCACTATTTCTTAAGTGCATAAAAGCAAAAATGTGTATATAAATTATTTCTAGCAAAATCTAAAATTTTTAAGAATTGAATCAAAGAATCACTGTTTTTTTTTATTTTTCTCTACTTTATCCCAGAAAGAAGGTTTTAGAAGAGAATCAAAAGTTGGATACTCAGCTTAAGAAATCGAGTTTAAGGATATTTAAGTTTATTTCTCTTCCGGCAGCCATGAGCCACCACTATTTCTTAAGTGCATAAAAGCAAAAATGTGTATATAAATTATTTCTAGGAAAATCTAAAATTTTTAAAAATTGAATCAAAGAATCACAGAATTTTCAAAATTGTAATAAGAAAATTCACAATTTTTAGTTCTCACCTGAAAGCTTTTGAATGGCGGATATTGAGATCAATGCTTGATAAATTTAAAATTTTGCGTGCCATTTAAGATTATATACAGAAACATGAGGGACTCTTTAAATTAAAAACTGTTTTTTTATTTTTCTCTACTTTATCCAAGAAAGAAGGTTTTAGAAGAGAATCAAAAGTTGGATACTCAGATTAAGAAATCGAGTTTAAGGATATTTAAGTTTATTTCACAAGATGAACATGGGATTTTTACATGAGAAAATTATTTTTCTCCCATCTACTTAATTTAAATTTTTAAAAAAACCCCAGGAATGATTGATTTATATTTGATATATTATAAAAACACTGTGTAAAAGTATATAATCACTACAAAATGTTTAGAAACTAAATATTTTAGTTTATATCTTTTACATTAACCATCTTGAACATTAAGCTTTAAACTATTATTATCTCAAAGTGATATTTCAAGTCTTAATAATGTTCAGCTATGTTAATATGTTCATAATCATATGAATGTTCCTTCCTTTATATATCTAAAAGAACGATATTCCAAAAAGGGTTTGTTGAAAAATACAATGCTTGTTATCTGAAAAATTTATGTCGGTTTAAATATTTCACTTTACTACAATAAACTTTTAGTTTCTAAAAGATGAGGAGAGACACCAAGTGTATTGATTTTGCAACTCTATTAAAAATGAAACATGATATCTCATATATTTTACATGTGATATTTACAAGAATTATTATCTAGATATTCTGGCGTACATTACTCATGATTAACACAATAGTAATATGCAAGATCTTGCACAGGTTTCTTTTGCTATGTGTACAACTTAACATGTGAAAAAACAATACAAATTTTCAAAGAATATTTCCACGCTTTTTACCTGGAGGAATCTTCAAGATTGTGAAAAGTAGATATACCACGAGTATAGCATTAGGAGCAACTGTTAATTAATCATGTGAATTATCCTGATTGGCTCTTCACGAGACACTGTCAAGTCAGGGTAGGGTTTACACAGGTTTCTCTATAAAAATATCTTTTTTATTGGGGGTAAACACTGTTTACGCCCGGACTTGACAGTGTCTTGTGAAGAACCAGTCAGGACGTCTCAAGACGTCCTAAATAAGCTTTTTGAGATGCCCTCAGGACATCCTGTAAAGAGAATTTTTTTTGGAGCTCAGGAATGTGTTGTCCTCCACTCTAGAGGACACAAGCACCCAAGAGCCCCTTGTAGATCCCAACGTCAATGCATGGGACACAAGGAAGGCCTGGGAGCGGGAGTTTAGCCTTTATGCCGAAGCAAGCAGGGAGGAGGTTTGCTCCAGGATTTAGGTCCAGGTTGGAAAGCTGCTCCACAGATTACAGGAGCAGGTTAACCAGCATACCTGGAATAGAGATGATAAATATATGATGGATGGATTGGGGAATATAGTAGTTCTGCACTTCAGATTGGATAAACTAACTGAGAGAGCTACTAAGGGACCTAAGTTGTAAAGGAACCATGGCTGATCATTAAACCATCTAGTTATCTCCATATTATAGTATGTATGTATTTATGAATATGTAAATAAATGTAACAGCATTAATGAAAGTATGTTTATTACTTTGGGTGTTAATTATTGCACGAGCAAGTAATTATATAAAGGTTTACTCCGTGTGATGGAGATAACCCGATGTGCAATGTTATCAGGCTGCAAAGATAAGTAATTGTATAAGGGTTAGCTCCAAGTGATTGAGATAACCCAATGTGCAATGTTATCAGGTTGCAAAGATAGTAATTGTATAAGGGTTAGCTCCGAGTGACGGAGATAACCCGATGTGCAATGTTATCAGGCTGCAAAGATAAGTAATTGTATAAGGGTTAGCTCCAAGTGATTGAGATAACCCAATGTGCAATGTTATCAGGTTGCAAAGATATTGATCCCATACAAGTTATATAACTTGAAGTGTGATCTTATCAGAGTTTGCTAATTTAAGTTGCCAATTTATTGCACATTTTTAGTAGTAAGAGAATACTACAGTTGGAAAGTTAGTAGGTCAGAAGTTCAGAAGGGGGGATGTTGCATATAGACAATGTAACATTACCCCCTTGAAGACATCCTATTTCCTGACTTAAGCTCAAATCCAAGACGTCTAAAACCGATTCAGATTCTGGTAGGGTTAACTCCTTGAGATATTTGAAATTTTGTACAGCTTTCAATCCCTTGAACTTGTAATTTTTTTTCTAGAAACTATTAATAATAAGGCACCAGCCATTCCAAGATTGTTGAGAAAATAAATCTACAAAGTTTTAGTTTTTCCAGTCCGATCTTTGATTGTTTAAAAAAAGAAAATATTTTGCAAATGTTAAGGATACTATCTAGATTGACTACTGTGCTGAAATGATTGAATTAGTCCTGTTTTAAGTCGAAATTGACAATTATAAATGGAATATCATTCCCGGAAGACTGTTTGGGGAGGTTTGGATGGTCTACTGTGACGCACATTGCCGCAAATAGGTAAACTGAGGTTTAGAAGCTGTGGGGTGGGGAAGGTTGCCTTCCCACCCTCATGCCATAGGATATGCTATAAGAAATTGATGTAAAATAAGCACAGAGCTTAAACAGCGCTTTTTTCAACAAATTTTTTTTCGCCCCCTCACAAAAGTGTTATTTGCGCCCCTGTATAAATACAGAAATTTTTCTAGGGGAGGAGGCTCACAAAATTTCTTCCCAGAGAGGGGGCTCAGCACCCGNGGTTTACTCCGCGTGATGGAGATAGCCTGAAGTATAATGTTGCCAGGTTGCAAAGATAAGTAATTGTATAAGGGTTAGCTCCAAGTGATGGAGATAACCCGATGTGCAATGTTATCAGGCTGCAAAGATAAGTAATTGTATAAGGGTTAGCTCCGAGTGATGGAGCCCCACTTGTTTATGTTTTTGGTTTGCCATAGGCGGTCCCAGGTATGGGGTGGCAGTCCATTACACATACCCCCCCCTTAGTGAAATTAGGGCGTTCAATTGCACTAATATTTACAGAAAAAAAATTGTGCGGTTGAACAAATATTTTTTGTATTCCAGATTACTTGCAGCTATAAATGATCATGGTTCTAAAATATTCCTGGCGCGAAAATAACATATTCCTGGCAGGAAAATAAAAATTTAAATTAGTCCAATTGAACAAGTAAAGCTCGAATTTGTCCATTTGCACTACAAACTTGTTACTGATCAGCCGACCTCAGTGTGCAAATGTACGTTAGTAGTTTAATCGGACATTAGTGCAAACTATATAGCATCAATTACAAGGGGGGTAAATCTTGAATCCTGAATCCGCCCTTATAATAATTATGGCTGCGTTTCTAGCATCTGATGCTACTTCATATGAATTTAAAACTCTTTCTTTAATACATATTCATTACATCCTTTTTTCATTAAAAAAAGACGACATTAAAGTGACTCGAACCTAGCTAAAGTTATCGAAACCAATTCTTGTATCGACACCTTAAGCGCAGATTCTGGGCTGCTTGCAATATGGCTGACATCTGGAATCTGGGGAGTCTAAGGTTCTTATTTTGTTTTGACGTTTACTACTTATCAGTTAATTTATGTTGTAATTTGGAACGTCGGAAGGGATCAGCAAGATATTTTAAAATGTGAGATTAAAAGATCCTGGATTGTCGGATGACATGACAATTCTTGAGTTCTTTTTCGTGGCCATTTTATGTAAACAATTACCATGAACTTTCAAAATTAGAATTATTGACCTGGTATCTTGTGTCTTGTTAACGATAGATAAGTAAAGCTCTATTCGAAAATGTATTTTCAAAGAAAATTTGTTTGGTTGGGTAAAGGTGTAAGATCTATTTTCCAGATTTTGCGAACAGTTAGTAAAAGTGACATTCAATATTAAATTTTTAAACGACCTTATAAATATCAACAAAAGGAAGGATCTTGATGAACTGACACGGTTATGGCCTAGATCGTCATGTTGAGTTAGTGATGAAAGTGTCGACATGCATAAGTTTCTAGAATTTTTAGCACATTAAAGAATTTTCATAGATTTTCTTCTTATTTACGGCCATATATCTCAAATTTTTCTGCTAGGCTTTCTGAATTTTTTTTAATTGATAACGCGAGAATTTTAAATACTGACGATACAAATCATTTCTGATTTCAAACAATTTTTCACGGATTGTATTGAAAAATCTGCTAACAATTTTTTCTGTTGCATTTCATGTGAAATTATCTTTGTCTACTTACTACACTTTCTCTGAAATGTCCAAATATATGCAATGTCTTCAACCATGAAATGTCCTATCTGTGACAGTATAACATATGAAATTTCTAACTTAAAACATTTCGTTATCCTTAAAATGTCTTGTCTGTTAAATGTTCTGTCTATGAAAGTATTTTTCATAGAATTAAATGTTGCTATGAAACGTCCAATCTATGCAATGTCAAATCTATGCAATGTCATATCTTTGAAATGTTCTGTCTATTATGATTTATGAAATTTAAATGTCTCCATGAAATGTATAATTTACGAAATATCATATTCTAAGAGGTGTTCTGTCTTAAATAATAATATTAAGAAAAATTTAAATGCCTCAATGAAATATCCAGTCTTTGCAATGTCATATCTGTGGAATGTCCTGTCTCTGAAAGTATTATTAATAGAACTTTATGTCTCTTTGAAATGTCCAATCTATGCAATCTAATATCTGTGACATGTACTTTCTATGAAGTGTCTGATATATGAAAGTATTATTTATGAAATGGAAATGTCACTTTATAAAATGGCCCAGCACCAGCTGCGTGCTCAAAGAAAGAAAGAAAAAAGTTTCTGTTCCTTAGCTCTGCTGTATCACCTTATAACTGTATCTTTAATGTCAAGTTAGGGATCAATTATTTCTTGAAAAATCGTTCTCTTCCCTTGCACATTTTTTAAAATAAGATCATGTTGTTCAAAACTTTTTAAATTATTGAAGCCTTTGAATTTCTGCAAGGAATGACATTTATATTTGTGGGGTTGGGAGTATTTACTAAAGATGTACAAATTCTAATTTAAACCCCAAGGGGGTCGGGTCCTGTGGCAAACTTCTCAAATCTTTCATTTTTGAAAGAATTTTACGATTAATTCTTTTCTTTTCTGTTGAGATTCATGATTAGAGGGCAAAAGAGTTTTTTAGCATGTTTTGGTTGGTTTTTTAATCCTTGGATCTGCATCGTTTTGCGGATCCGGATCCAGGAAGCCAAAATGTTGCTGATTCATTGTATCCGGATCCGGATTGTGAACACTTATTAGAACCTAATCGAATTTCCTTTTTCAGGTTCTAACTACAGTTCCCTATTCGCTACAGACATTCAGAACATAATGGCAATGGTAAGATTTTTCCTTTATTTCAAACACCAAATTTGCAGTTCTAGTTGTTAGAAATAACTACACAAATTGGGGGGGGGGGGGTCATAAGGAAAAAGTGTAATTATCAGGACCAGATCTAAATCTGTATATTTAACTAAGTTCTAAATCATAACACTTGAAATAGTTGTTTTCATAGGCTGGCTTAGAAAAAGGATTTTAAAGTTCTTTTCAGTATATTGACTTCCTATTAATTTCTCAAGTAATTAGCAACCAACACCTAACTTATCCATTCTTCAATAATCAATTATGAGATTTCAATCCGGAAACTACATTTGCCATAATTCAACTTTTTAACAGTCATTACTTGTCAAATAGCTCGATCCCTAAACTTTCCTATCCACAGAGATCGGCCCCCTCACCTGCCCTATCTAAAGAGCTCGGCCCAATAACCTGCCCCATTCACAGAGTTCGGCCCCATAATCTGCCCTATCTTAAGAGCTCGGCCCACTAACCTGCCCTATCCACAGAGCTCGACCCCATAATCTGCCCTATCTAAAGAGCTCGGCCCACCAACCTGCCCTATCCATAGAGTTCGGCCCACTAATCTTCCCTATCCACAGAGTTCGGCCCACTAATCTTCCCTATCCACAGAGTTCGGCCCACTAATCTTCCCTATCCACAGTTCAGGTTTGTATATCTTGAGTCGCGGAATTTTTTTCTTCACTCGGTGTAACATTTATAGGACATTAAAAAACAAATATGCAAAATAATGGATTTTTGAAATTTAGAGCTAAGAAATTCAATTCAAGAGCTAAGCTTTGTAGGGTTGATTGATTGTTTTTTAAACAGAGTTTGGCCCACTAATCTTCCCTATCCACAGAGTTCGGCCCGCTAACCTGCCCTATCTACAGAGTTCGGCCCACTAACCTGCCCTATCCACAGAGTTCGGCCCACTAACCTGCCCCATCCACAGAGGGCCCCTGACCTGCCCTATTCAAAGAGCTCGGCTTCCTGACCTGTCCTTTCCACAGAGCTCGGCCCATTATCTGTTGCTCGGTCCCCATTGTAATATGGCAAGGTGATTGTAGCAAATGAAACTGAGCCCAAAAATACGATCAATATATCAGAAGTGCAGTTTACCGATGTCGTTAGTGTCAAACTGCTTTCAAAATTTCATATTAGACAGCCTAGTCTTTGTTCCTTCTAACTCCACAAATATTGTTTAGCCCCCTAGGCCTAGGCAAATATGTATATTAACCCTATCTTGTTTAGCCCCCTGGGCAGGGGGGTGGGGGCCCAGCTATGGGGATGATGAGTAAACCAATGGTTCCTGGAGGCTCCTGGTGGAGGTATCCTGTTCCTCCAATGATGCATCAGGTTACATCTCCTCCTCCTCACTCTAGACCTGGAGACACGTTGTCCAGAACCAACCTGTATATCCGGGGACTAGCTCCGCATACTACAGACAAGGATCTTGTTATGCTCTGCCAAAAGTAAGAATTTTCATTTGTTTTTTATTTGTATACACATTTGGCTTATTTTTTTGTAGCCAATAAACGTCAAATTTGTGGTATCTAACATGATCAAAGGGAAGATTTCTCGATTTGAATTTTTTTTTGAGAATCTATATTTGCTTTTAGAAAAATCCGCAAAATTTTGAGTTAAGAATTTCGAAGTTAAATCAAATATGGCGGATTGAAAAGAAACATTTATAAACTAAAATTGTTACAAGAAATGGGCCTAGTTTCATACCTTTTCCCCCAATGTGAGAAAATGGTTTTCGATAGTTCGACTTATTCATTGTCATCAGGAAACCAAACTTTACAGAAAGAAGACTTGTTAGAAGTATTTTTGTAAAGAAGTGAAAAATATCCTTGGAATCAAATGACTATTGACTGCGTACAAGGGCGGACATTTAATTGCCATTACAACATCTTGAAAAATTAATTTTATATATAGAGAAAATTGCGTCGAAATATTTACATATGTATGTGTGTTATAGCCGACCTAACCGTAACATTGAAACTAAAACAATAAGTTTTACAATTGCCCCGTAGGTACCATAGGCTGGGTAGAGCAGAGGGCACATTACTAAATATAAACAAAATTTGACAATGTTAATAATTGTTTTTTTCTTATTTTAGATTTGGACCGATAAGTTCGACCAAGGCTATCCTTGACAAAGCGACTAACCGATGCAAAGGATATGGATTTGTCGACTTTGAGTCTCCCAACAGCGCCAATGCAGCCGTGAATGAACTTCAGCACCAGGGTTATCAGGTATAATACTACAGTGGGACCCATAATACTGTGGAATAGGACGACAACTTGTCAGACTCAAATTATGGATATAAATATTAAAATGAACATTTTTATGGACACCACTATTATCTTACTTAAACTTTAAAGTTATATTGAACATTTCGACATCATGTAAGATAATTTATTTTGCAACTAAAAATAAATACATGAAAGTAGTTGGTTTTATGTAGTTTATCGGTCTGCATGAACTCATCAAGATGAATATTCAGACAGCTTAAGGGTAAATCATATAGAATAGTGTAAAGTGCGTTATCTGGTTATATTTAAGAAATTCTTTAATTTGGTTATACCTATCTCTCAACCCTAATATCATTGCAAGCAGGGATGTTAACCTAACCAAAATTACTTCTTGCTAAAAAATTGTTATCAGGTTTGTATATCTTGAGTCGCGGAATTTTTTTCTTCACTCGGTGTAACATTTATAGGACATTAAAAAACAAATATGCAAAATAATGGATTTTCGAAATTTAGAACTAAGAAATGCAATTCAAGAGCTAAGCTTTGTAGGGTTGATTGATTGTTTTTTAAATCTTTTTTTCCTCCAGTAGTTGCTCCATAGAGATCTTTAGTAGCTTCTAAAGTGGCAATGTTGTAATTATTTCATATTAAAAGTTATGCATTCCCTAAAACTATTAAAATATTTTCGTAAGTTGAGGTAGTTGGTTATACAAAATTCCGTTATTTGGTTACAATTTTACATTAATATGAAACAGCACAATGGTTGAATTAAAACTTTTGCTCGAGCCGTAATTCCTTCAACCCGACTTTAAGAGCCGATCTTCGACCCAACTCTGACGACAGCTTGTGTCACGTGATTAACAGCTGCAATATCTTCTGCTCGAGTAAAGGAGTTAGGCCCAATTAAAATAAATGGTTTTGGTGGAGAATAAGGCTTAATGTTAAGTCTTGCTCTCATAAAAACCCGGAATGCACCAATTCCTACCGTGAAAATCCACCAAATAGAATATTAAACCGGGTTTTTGAACTCCACTCTGTAGAAAATGCTGCTTGAATTAGAAAGCTCAAGTCGTAAATAAGTATCAACGATAGCTTAGACCCGAGCCGTATTTTCCCGAGTTTTTTTTTTTAAATCGCGGGCTCAAATTATGGGTTTTTTTAACTAAAAATGCCTGGTCCAGTATGCCCAAATATTATGTTGTGAGCAAGGTATAGGTAGTCACTAAAAAGTTCTCAGGGATGACAATATATGTGCAAAGTGCTTTGCAAGAACTGGATTGTTTCCTTGAAAACAAGCTCCCAACAAACTCAAGCTAATGTCAGGAACTGTTCTCAAGAGGACTGAACATCCTGAGCAGCTTGATGATCCTCTTCTCGCTGAGCAGTTTGATGATCCTTTCCTCGCTGAACACCTTGATGATCTTTTCCTTGCTGAACATCTTGAGGATCGTCTCTTCGCTGAACAGCTTGATGATCCTTCCCTCGCTGATCAGCTTGATGATCTTTTCCTTGCTGAACATCTTGAGGATCGTCTCTTCGCTGAAAGCTAGATGATCCTCAATAATAAGAGCATGAAAGATTTATGTTGGAGGAAAGGTTTTTTACTTTTATTGGTGCTGAGGGTGAAAAATATTAAAATCAAATATTTTAAATTTTTCATTCTTGTCGGATTTGGGTGTTTATTTTTGTTCGTGTTTTTTTTAAGTATAAAATAATTTTAACATTTTTTGTTAGGAATAGACTCATGAAAAATAGTGTTTTATAAACATTTTGACTGTACCAGCTTAAACGATATTTGAACACTATAACCAAATAACGCAAATTACAACCAACCTAAGTGAAATATATGATCGACCAAATACAGAAATTTTGATATGCTTTAAAGCAACCTGTGTATCTGAAGCAATGATGAATCATTTCCATTTTTTCTTCGGTTTATTACTCAAATATCTTCAAACTTTAGATATTTTTTTTCAACCAATTTGTGTTTAACTATTCTGAGTTATTGGTGTTTATCCTTAACATTAGAAAAATTAAGCTGAACTGTAATCAAATAACGCACTTTACTCTACCTATTTAAGACTGTATTGAAGACCTAAGATAGATTTTCAAATTTAAAGAGTATCAGTGTTTTCGGAACTTACATTTATAAAATAGACTTTGTACATGCAAGGAAGGGGACAGGAGACTATATATCTTGCAGAAACAAACCTTAGATTGTTAACACCAAACTCAGATGATCGGTTCAAAGGTTTAAAAGCGGGTTATGAATAAAAAGTTCATGAATTTTATTAGAGAATAATTATTTTATTGACTATTTGTAATTTACAACAATTTCCTCTTATCAAGTACAATAAAATACAAATTTATTCATTACTTTAAATTGCATTAGTTTGCTAAATCAAAAATTAAGGATTTATTAAATTTGTTATTTTTTTAAAATAAATAACGTACGAGTTTTGCAACAACCCCGGTGGTAGGGAGGAGTGGGCTTTTTACCCATGTTGTTGTACATTAATATTACCAATGATTATTCGAGGAGTTTTTATAAAAAAAAATGATAAAGGACGATTTTACTAATTTACAATGATCGGAGAGTAATTAAAGTGCACAGTCGCTTCAAGAAAATAAGATAATAAAGAATGTCGATGTAACAAGAGGATATATATATATATATTATATATTTGTTTTGTCTGTCAATCCATTACACATCAAATGTGGGGCCGAGGGTTTGGTGCCGGTCAAAACAAAACATTTGCCTCAGTAGAATTCGGTTAAAAACAAATTTTGAAAATCCATTCCAACAATAAAGAAAGCAGAAAAAATTTACGACTTTTTTAATTTAATGTGCACTTAAAGCACCCTTAAACCTAGAACTGAAAGAAAAAGATTCATTCTGAACATTTTTGAAATAACAGAGAAATGTTGAAATGGGGTGGAAGGAGTGATCTGAAAAACATTAAACCTAGCTGGTATTTGAAACAGACTTTTGGTGAAAAAGCTTTAAAAACATAGCAAAGTGTGGAAAAAAAAAAACATTTTTTTCCCCAATTTTTATTATTTTATTTAAAAGAAACACAAATGATAGAAAAAATGTTCATCCTGATTCCTAAAAAAATTAAGACAGGACTCCCAGATGTATTCAAATTGGTCAAACTCACACTCCCCTTTGGTTTAGTCTATGTGTATTGTATGATATTAATTATGTATAAAGTAGACATGAGCAGAAACGTACTTAATCAACTCAACCTTATTTAACCTTTGTAGCTTCTCCAGTATGAGACAAAATAAGTGAATCATCGAGTATTAATCTGGATAGAATGATTTGATAATAAATGATGAAACTGAAATAAAACTAGTACAGGGTTACCCAGAGAAAGTGAGACTATAATGACGACCTAAAACTCTTAAAATACGATGCGCTAAAGGTTGCAGTTATCTCAATGTGAGGAACATGTTGTAAAATGGTACTGTTTATGATTTGTCAAAGAAAAAAATAAGTTTACAGTTGCACAGAATCATTAATATAAGAAAACAGACGTGCAAATTCCGTACAGTCGTCTCTGATGTACCCTTCTTAGTGAGTAGTCCTGTATATTTAATATTTATATATTCAGGCCCAGATGGCCAGACAAGCCGAGCAGGATCCTACGAACCTGTACATAGCCAACCTACCCCAGAATATCAAGGAGAATGACCTCGAGTCCTTGTTCAATCCTTATGGACAGGTTATATCTACTCGGATACTCAGGGACGCAAGCCAACAGAGCAGAGGAGTAGGTTTTGCCAGGTTAGGTTTTAGATTTAAAAAATCCATAAATTGGAATGTAAATTACATGTTTTACAAACAAATAGTAAAAGTACATGAAGCTAAATAACTTAAATAATTTTTATTTTATAAATGAACATGTATATATATTCTTCTAGTGAAAAATTTTTGCATTCTCATTTGTAAACTAAATGTTTGTTACAATGTGAACTAAACATCTCAGTGAATTGTTAAAACTCGCAAATATTCTTCTAACAAATTTAATACGTTACGTCACAACCCACCCAACTTCTGCTATCATTAGATATTAAGGTTTAAATAACATTGTACTGTGTACATTGTGTAACAAGTGTATTCAAGGTGCAATTACATCTTTGGACTAGACTTACATTTTATATTTAATTATTTAAATCTCGTAAAGGAAACAGGGGTTTATAAAATACAATTAAATTTTCTTCGAATCTTGGAAGATCTACATCTAATTTTGGAATGCGTTATGTCTTAATTTAAGATTCTGTCTGTCTGTATCTATTAAACGTCAAAACGGCTGAACCGATTATGCCCAATTTTTTTGTGGAAATTCATGACCCCTGGAAATGTTTGTGGGTAGTTAAAGATGAAAAGTTTTGACCTGAAAATATAATTACGACATTCATTGTTTTCGAAAATGGTCTAATTTAAACAGAATTATCCGCGAAATAAAATTTTCAAAGAAAAATGGCGGCTTGAAGCGCAAGTCTAATGAAAGAATATTATTCGACACTTTCCTGATATATGGTTTTAGCACAACAACTCACATCAATTATTAATTAGTTTTTGAACCAATTTTATTATCTCCTAGAGGAAAGTAAAAGAAGCTAAGATTGATTGCCTCATAGGGTTTTCAGCATTTTTCGCATTTTTCGCGAAAATAAATGTTTTCGCGACCATTTCGCTTCATTTTCGCATTTCGTTTGCTCGCGAAATATTGATTTTCTAAAAATAAAAGCAAAATTTTAGCAAAAAAGTTGCAAAAAATCATATAAAAAAGACTAAAATTGAGAATACAAGACTCATTTTCAAAGAGGGATTTATCCGCGAGCCCAATTGATGGATTAACACAATATATAAATATAGATTTAAGAACGACATCAGACAATTCATAGATTTGCTTGAAAATGCTTTCTCGACCGCTAAGATCTTTCTTCTTAAAGCACAAAATAAAATCTACTATGGGAAGAACCAAAATAATAAAAAGTTCTTTAAAGCAATTAATTTTTGCAGCTATAAAACTCATGGTTTTCACAACATTTTCGCATTTTCGCGAAATTTTGCTTAGTTTTGGCTTCATTCATTTTCGCAAAAAATTTGCAAATGCAACCTAAAATTTTCGCATTTTTTCACGAAACGTTTCGTTTCGCTGGAAACCCTAATCAGAAGCAATGCACCAGCAAGTGAACAATTGAAATTGAATTCAGAAAATAAAAAGAATAGCTTACATAATAGTAAAAACATAAAAAGCAAGCAGATTTTAAAATTGTATTATTTTATTTTATCGTGATTTTTTTTCATCCGGCTTTATTATCTTAATCATCTGTTCACTGCACAGAGCAGTCATTTTTGTTTCAAATAAATTTTAAATCAATGTAAGGTCAGCCTTTGCTCACATACCAACACAAAGGAAGATGAATGATTATAGAAATGAGAAATGTTTTTTATTTTTTTATTTTTTTGTATGGATTTACGGAATTTTTTTCTGAAATGTACGGATTGTTCGGATTTTTGTTTACGGATTTTACGGATTTTATTTTTCAAATGTACGGGTTTTTGTACGGATTTTTCTCAACGTTTTGGCTACCCTGAAAGTTTTATATAATTTGAGACAATATTTAGGATGGAGAGTAGAGAGAAGTGTGAACAGATAATATCTCTGTTCAACGGTCGACCCCTGGCCAACTCTAATCAGGCCCTCGTGGTAAAGTTTGCTGATGGAGGAGGGAGCAGGAGGAAGACCAATGTATCAAGTCCTGATCCAACCTGGAGCGGACACGGGAGCACGGACGGAAGCGTGAGTAATTCTTATTCAAGACGGAGATATTTCTCATCAATCATTCAGTTTATTAATTGATTTAGTTTTTAATAATTTGACATACGGACTAGTTTAATTACTAACCTTGATGCATTCCAATTTAATTCTTTTAATTCTTAATATAGCAGTTTGTTCTTCATTTTGACGTTCTTTATTTATTAATATTATTGGTTACAATATAAAGGATACATTTTTTAACGGGGGGGGGTTACTTGTAAAAAAAATATTAAACAAATCGCCTAATACGGTTTTAATTAAAATGGTTTCTAGGCGAGGTTGAATAGTTTTGATTGTATTCCTACGTGGTTTCTTAATATCAATACACAAACGCTTTTCTTTCCGACAGTGAAATTTTTGTCCATTTTAAGAAATGATACACCCATCACCTAAAATAAACATTTCCCCCATTGTGTTGGAAAGTGTTGCCTTTTTTCATTCTTGAAGAAAAGAAAAACCAAATTTACAGGGGTGAATTTTATTGTAAAGAAAGTATCAAAGGATTTTTTACATTCAATTTATTTCCAATTTTCATATTTTTCGTAATTCTTTCTTCTCTAGCCGCTCGAATCTCAAGTCTAAAGTTTGGAAAGTAGGGATTAATTTTGAATTTGTTCACAATAAATCCCGGCGTAGAAAATGTATTGCATGTGTAGACTGTGTTAAATATTACATGAAAATATTTCAATATTTCACATATTTTATTATTTGAAAGATATTTAATTTAATTTATTTTATTCAATTAGGATAACGCGTTGAGTCCTGAATCCCGGCACAGCAATGGCTCCGCTGTAGGATTAGGTGGAAACCAGGGAATGCAAACCATCACTTATGCTCATCCTCGTCCTTATCCTTTCCTCGTCCAGGGCGGAGCTGCAGCAGCTACTGGAGCTCCTTTAGTGGCTGGAGGTCAACCTACTGCCTGGGTTCCAACCAGTGGAGGTGGATTTATTATACAATCTCCTACTGCCAATCCTATGGAGATGTATCCAATATCTTCTCCAGGTGGAGGTAATAGCTTAAGGCGGTTCAGAATTTTGAGTATCGGAAAGTAAAAAATATTCATCTATTTTTCTGATTTATCAAATAATATGAGAAGTTCTGAATATTGCTAAACATTGAAAATTTTGGATTTTATCCGGATCATAATTAAAGGGACTGTGCTCGTTATCTCAAGTGACTCTCAATTAAAAGAGTGGCGGCACCGATTCACAACGTTACCCTTAAAAGCTTTCTCTGATACAGAATGTAGGAGATATTCCTGCTTTTTAATCGTTTCCCCTTAGTGACCTGCGCATTTCTTCTGCAGAAAAAAATGAAAAGATTATCAGATTTGATCACTTTTCAAGTTAGAAAAACGAAAATATATTTCAAACTGTTGATCAAACCGTTTTGAATTGGGGCATGCCCCTCATTAAATGGAAGGTCCCTTGAAATTAGACTGACAGTCTCCTTACTTGAGTCTGGATTATGTTCAGGATTTCTAGGAGTGAAAGTGCTACTGATGAATTATAATGATTATTCTGAATACCAGTATTTACATTTTAAAAGGGTAATGTCAGATTCTTGGAAGTTTCATGCTGATGCATAAAATATTTAACAACGCCGGCCAACCGACAATTTAAACATTTTTAGCTCTTTAATTCAAGATTCGTAACAAACTATTTACTTCGTTTTATTTGTTTTGAAAAGAAAGTTTTTTTTTGCGAAACATGAATTAAAGTAGATTTTTTTACCTTTAATATGATTAATATAAAAAAGAAGATTTGGATGCTTACGACGTCAATATAGAAGTGGTCATAGGAACTTGTATAATGTATTTACCAATTTTAAAGTAAAAGCATGTACATTTTATGTGTAATTCCGCAAATCCATTCTCTAGACTAATTTACAGGACTGAATACCGACCTTTTACAAAATATTAAATTATAATATGTCTCAAAACTTCTCAATTAATTTTTTATCGATATAAGATTTTACAAAATCATAATTTTTCAAGATTTAAGTTAACAATTAGTACTAATTAAAATTATCTAGGGTTTAAAACGCCTTTTTATTCTAGTTGATCCGTATACATGCTTGGTGTCTGGGATGCAAGGATTAGTTCTAGGAAACCATGGAGCATATCCCGGAGCTCCTCCAAATCTCGCTCAGGGAACACAGATGTTTCAGAACCCGTTCGGCTACCAGATATTCGGGATTCCATCCTTCCAGGGAGGAACGGGTTCCGCTTCTCTTACACCCCTGGAACAGAACGGAGGGGGACCACCCTCCCTTCTCCCTCCTGAGGACCCAACCTGTTCCCAGCCCCCGCCCCAACCTCTTCAGGTTCAGGAAAAAGTACAGGGTGGAGAGTAGGAGGAGTGTAGATCCAACCTGAACCAGATGACTAGGAAGGAGACACCCAACTCTATCTGTGAATACATCCAGAGCCAAAACTGTGGATTGTGGAACCATTGTCCAGGGTTTGGTTTATCTAAGCCCTGTCTTAACAACAGTTTATCCCTGAAATCATCCAGGATTAAAGGATCAACTCATGTACTCCTCCCAACAGGATGGAGTGGAGTAGAAAACCGTCAACTATTTAGGGAAAATTAAAGTTTCTGATTTTGATCAATATGCTTGAGATGTAGAAAAATTCTAGTTCACCACTGCACCCCATTCCTCCATTATCATCCATTCAATTTTAATACCAGATTCTATCCTCTATAATATCTATACACAAGTGTCCACTACAGTGTGCACCATGAACTCTTAGACTAGATTAACGGTACAGTGAAGAACTTGAACATTCACCTGAACAGATTCCTGAGTTGAATCTGATCAAGATTTGGTTCTAGGAACCTTGTTAACTCAGACAACTCTCATCATGCATCCTACTCTTTCATATTGTTCTATCCTCCATCTTGCACCATCTTGTCCTTTTCCAACCTCATTCCGTTCATCTCCATCTCCTTCTTGCTTGAAAATTTTATTGATTTGTTGTTGTAAAGTAATGCCTTAGATTTTCCGTGCATGGCGGACAGTGTTTATGTATCTGTGCTTCTGTCAGAAGCTGAAGCATCTCATCCTACGATGTTAAAAATTTACAGTGAAATGTTTATATGACGGAACCTACAAAATTATCTCGGGAAATCCGTTCTCCGGAGAATCCCAGGATAAATATTTCCACCCGTCCTCACTTTCCAGAACTAGAAAAATGTAAAATTTAAAGTATATTTTATTATTAATAGTTTTATTGAAATTCTAATATATAAAATGGCCGGGGGGAGGTTCAGTTATAAATTTCCTAGAAGTCTTGAAAAAGAAAGTCTGCACAAGCGCGGGAATAGAAACCGAACCCGGCGTAATTTGTTAAAATGAAATTTAATGTTTATTGATTTAGTTTTTCGTAGAAGGGTTTCTGTCAAGTTTTAGTAGCAGGGTTGCTGCAAAAAATGTTTTTTCTCTCCGACCTTAAGATATGTTCTTAGCTTGGGGAATACGGTTGTGGTTTTGGTTCTTGGCTTTCAAGAGATGGTTCGGTAGATCATATTTCATGGTTTTCCTCTTCTCTTGCTCTTCTCCGTTATTCCCTCTAGGAACAGGTTTTCTGTCGATTTAAAAATATTTGTGTGGATGGTTTTTAGATTGAACGCGCTCAAATCCTCCAAACCAGCGTCATTGTTTAGCACTCCCACACTTTGTTCTATGTTGATTTAAATAGTTATATTTGTGATGAAGAGATTTCATGTATAATTAATTAGTGCTGATATGTCATGATTTTACGGAGATTCAATCTGTTGAGTAGAGAAGGAAAATATAAATTTTATCTGATCCTGAGGGAAATAGTTTTTTTTTCTAGAGATTCAAAACCGGGTGCTTTCTAACTTCGATCCTTCTCACTCAACAGATTCAACCTTCTTCTCTTTTTAGTGTGATAAAACCGTCCTAGGTCTAGTCCAATATGTCCTCTGAAGATTAATCAGGTCCAAGTACTCCATCCTATCTAAAACCAAAGGGTTGAAACCTGGATTTTTCAAGTGTTGTCACGTGATATATTCGACCGTTTTCTCCCTTGTTTATCCTGCAGTAGTTGGTATAAGACCTTTTTTCCTTGTTCTTTTGTATATGTAAATAAGGAGGACTTAAAATGTCGGGTTGGACAATGGCGAACGAAAAGATAATTTCTAAGAGACAGGGTTCCATGGTCCAAACCTACTCCGGGTTAATCTCTGAATTGTAAATACATGGTGATGGGAATCCCAGACCAGGGATGGAGTACACGGACCCACTGTGATATAAATATATATAGGTATTGGACTAGCTCTAGGTGGTGGAATGAGTACAGTCAGAAAGATGTTTATTTTTACTACAGAGGATTCTATCAATATTATTTGTTATGAAAGAAATGAAAGTATACACCAGTGAATATATAGTTTATTAGAATAAAGCAATGTTATTTTCATAAAATCTGTTTATAATTATTTATTCTTTCACAGGTTTATGTACGCATTGTTGGCCCATCCCTTATTATTTTTTTTTATCATTTTGATATGTATTGAACTTTGGCTATCTATTTGAAGTTTGATTTTATTATCCTTTATTTGTAAAGCTTTGTTTATTTCTTTTTTCTTTACTTAATTTATAGAAACTGCGACTTAATATTAGGTTAACATACTTTAAAAGAGGGCATGCCTAATACACAACGGTACCATTAAAACCTTTTGTCTGTTCTTCTTTCTACAAAATAATTACTTTTAGTCGCGGTTTCACTTAAAAATTTATTTGCGAAATTTTTGCTTTACAAACAATAACGAGGAATTTGTGAGAAATGAACACTTGAAGCTAGAAGAATGATAACTTCTGCATAACCTAGAAGTCTCTTTAGAAAAAAAGAAAATTGGGTAATTTCCTAGAGAACGATTTCTTGACCTTCTCGGACAAAATAGTATTTTGTTATCATGAACTTTCCTTCTTTATTAATTACATTCTTGCACCAAATTTTTACGCAATTCGCTATTTTGCGCGTAATTCTCCGATGCTAAACTGTAAAACTTGTGGTCTAGGTCTTGCGACACTTTAATCAACCCTGTCTTAATAATGTGCATTGTAGAAATGCTTCCCTTTATTATGATGAAACCTCATAATTTTCTTTTAATATTTGAATTAATTAGTAATTACTTATGAAAAGTACAGTACAGTATTAAATGGATAGATCGACCTTAGAATTATTCTTCGTCATCAGTGATACTACTTTACATACACTCCCAGTTTCTTAATTTGAATAAAGAAGCTGGCAAATTACGTTTCAAAGAATTGATAAGAAATTGCCTCGTTTTAAACTAACTATTAAAAATTACCTAGAAATGATCATCCTTAAGTCTGAATGCTGTGTCTAATGACTAAAAAGAAAAAACAGACTTTTTCCCCTATTTTGCCCGATTAAAATCCCTCGTTATATTGCTAGAGATGAACAACTGTTTCCTCATTAATATATAAATATTTAAATTTTGTAATCTGAAAGAATCGAGATTTAGTGTTCTGCAAAGCTAGATTTTTTATATTTTTTTTATAGATTTCACTGCAGTACAGGGGGTTCTTTTTACTTTGGGAAGGATGGAGATGACTATAATGAAATGAAGGAATTATTACTAACAGGGTGAAGAAAAAACGAAGGTCTTCTGAGCTTTCCAAATTGCGGCCAACCTTCTTTCTAAACCTTATACTGATTCCGATTCAGGAAATTTTGTTTTATTAAATATATTGAATTTGGAAATTGTATTTTTTTTTTAAATAGAAATTGGAAATTGAGCTTAATACCTTGGGCAATTTAGAAATTGCAAGAAAATTATGACAAGAAGTTCACAATCGATAAACACAGTCCTCCCAAATCATAATTTACTTCATAGAAATGATCAGGGGTCAAGACATAGCAGTTTGGAATTAAGACTAGTGCTTTAATAGAGACTAGGTGTTGCAAATCCAAAAAACCGTCCCTGCTAAACATTTTCAAAATGACTACATGAAAAGACTATTTTTATTCTTTCCTGACCAAACCTCTATTCTAAAGCCATCGTTAGTATAAAAATTTGAATTTTAAGAGGGGTCGCCGAATTTAGATTTTTCAATTTGAGGCTTCCTTTTTGTTTAAGATTGTTGATCTCTTTTTAAAGAACCATGTCGTAATTCCGATTGATCTACGTTCAACAAAGAAACAAAACAAAATAAAAATTCTTTATTTTCTAATGAACTAAATAAAAATATACATTTTCTTTCTCCGTTTTTCTAACTAACTCATGTTATGTTTTTTTCTGAAGTATATATATATAATATGAAATGAAACTATGCCAGAGGCAGGGTGGAATTTTGATACTGAGAAGAAAACCAAGAATTTTTTTTCTTCTAAGTTTTGACCCAAAGATTGTTATGTTTCTAAAAGAAAAAAAAATATTTTTTTTGTCCTAAGAAAGCATTTTTGTATAATTTATAGCCATACCATGCTTAAAATAATAGAAGTCAAAGTATATATCATGTTTGAACAGCCATTAAGGTCAAAATAAAAGCACCTAAAAAGCGTCGCGAAATATGAGACAATTTTTTAAAGACATTTAGAAGATCATAGAAAAACAGCCTTTTTGTCGTTTTTACCTAGTTCTGAGCCACTGAGCACGCATCGCTTCTCAGTTTCTCCTATCATTCATCCTTGCTTACTGATAAGTTCAACCCCCTGAGGCCGTTCCTTCCATAAACTACATTGGTCGACAACTTGACGTCTCCTATATTGGTCGTCAAATGTACGGAGAAATATCTATCTATCAGATAAGAATTTAGCACGAGACATCTAGCGGCCAACATATCGTCCCCCAAAGTACGTAAAATACATCACTTTCTATGGAGAGAATGGGCTCTGGGGAACGCAGGACACTCCAGCTAGTGTTAAATATTTTAAAGACATCTAAATACATAATCTGCGCCTGCTTGTCTGTTAGTTAGTCGAGCCTATAATTTATGAGGCAACTCACATGACCTCGGGGAAGTTTTATGGCTGGTAGAAGTTGACAGATTTAGCCCGGAAAAATGTCGTAATTTATTATTTTTGGAAATGCACTAATATGAATAAACAGAAAAATCCTAGTACTAGTAATTTCCACACAAAAAATATTCGTATGTCAAATAGGATTTAAAAGTCGTCCCAAATAATTCCCATGTTTATTGGGATACTCTTTATACTGTAATAGTATAAATATATAAAGTTAAATTTACTCAACCATAATTATTCATGCATTGACGAATATTCACATTTACTAAAAGTAGATTTACATTTTATAATGTCAAAATATTTTACTTAATACAAACATATTTTAATCAAACTTTTGCTCAGTTCCTTGCATTCCTTGCATTTATTACTAATACTTAGAGGTACATGTACTTGAGTACATGTCAGATACGGTGTTTATTTAATTGGATTCATACATGGTACACCTTTGAAATGATATAAAATTTGTCTATCTTTATATAAAGCTGCAATAGTTCTGCACAAGTTTAATTTTTGAAATTTAGACAAACAAAAAAAAGAAGTTTTAATCTCAATTCAAGTTAACTTTTTAAGACAAATTGTTTATGTATTATTAAAAACATTTTTGTCATGTTGAGATTTTTCGAACCAGAGATAAGAGAGTTACAGAGATCGATTATCAGCTAAAATATACGATATTTTCCACAGCATGTTCTATTGTGTACAATTGTGTACAGACACGTCCAATCAGCAAACATCTGTATTCAGGGATATTTGAGGATACTTTGGATACAAAACACAAAATCTTCAAAAAAAGACTGAATTTATAAATTTTATGTTTTATGTTTAAAATTGGCGTATTTCTTTAAAAGTTGTAGAACTTAACCCCTGAATGCAACAAGTGGCCGTGAGATGACGTCAGTCAAAAAACATTACAAGGAACCGTAGCATGGCGTGCTGGGACACTGTAGGCCTGCTCGGCCTATCCAGGTAGAGTGTATGAGCAGTCTGAGTAGTCTGTGTTTTGAACAAACGTCTTTTGGTGTATGTAAAAGCCAATTATTTGTTATTTGAGGTAAGAATGCTTGGAAGTGGATTAATAGTAGCGGAGGCAGACGTAGTGTGAGTCACAAAGATAATTTTGATTTTGCGGGTCATTCTGTGAATCAGGAGGCTCCGGAGGTCAGTTCGCGGGGCTCATGGTTGCGCTGCACTCCATCCCTAATCTCTCTCCACTGCTTTAGCTGTGTAAAGTACACATGTGGGGAGGGTAAAAGAGGGGGTTACAGCAAATGGGGGGGGGAGTGTTGGGGATGTATAATCTAGTATTAACTCTTTTTTTGTTGGATACATCTTTTAGAAGATTACTTGATTGCTTGTATTTAATATGACATTAATTTTCAAGGTACTAATGAAAGGAAAGTTATTTCAGAGTTGTACGCATTTTTGTACTGTAGTGTACTGTCTTTGGGCGGAAAGGTAAACACAAGACGGATGTCACAGCCTGACATCGAATCCATTTTCACAAAAATAATCTATGAAATATTCTAGTCATTATGTGAATTTTCAAAATTATCCAAATTAAATGCTATTAAATCTTCCTGGATACAAGACGAACACTGTTGCATCTATTCTTGTTTACAAATTCCACCCAGAGAGAACTGCTTTCAATATGTACGCAGAGTATACGCGACTGCAATTAATTTTCCTTGCATTAGTACCTTGTTAATTCTTAGGTTTTTACACCCATCGTTTTATCCTGGTCAATGATCATAGTCATATCAAATAACAAATCTAAGAATTTGCTATTCAAGTTTTACGAACATGTTTAAATTCAAAAAATTTTCCCTTTGATTAAGATATTTGTTTTGGTTGATAACAAATTTCTTTAAAGTTCTATTTCAATGGGTCAAGTTGTCAAAAGAATATTTTGCTAAGATATGCGGGAACGTATTTTTGATAACTATAAAAAATGGAGTTGTTAATGTTTTAAGTAATTTTAAATGCAAAATGTATCTTTTCCTTTTTTAATGTTGATATTTACATATAAAAAATGCGTATCTTATTACACATATTACACGTATTTCCTTTAACTTCTTGCTATATAATATGAAGATATGTTGAAGAAGGAGGGAATCAGGATATGATATGATTCGTCACGGTTGGGTGTACATGGGGAGGGGAGGGGGGATTGTTGCTTCTGAATAGATGCATATTGCATATTCTTATTTATGCCAACGGAACTTCATTTCAAAAGTTTTATTGTATAAACTATATTTCAAGAATTATTTGCAGAATTTAAAAATAAAAATATTTTTATATACACATAAAGTATATATTGGGGGAAATATTGAACATTTCCTTATCCTAAGAAATGTGGAGTGTAGAGAGTGTGGAACAGTATTTTAATTGTAAATCCATCTTATGTTTTAAAATTATAATGAAAAAGTAGACTGTTTGAAAATTATAATGTTTCTTAGAGGTCGGAATTAAGAAATAGCTAGAAGTAGTTCAACTTTCCGTACCTAGTTCAACAACTTATTGCTATTCAATAAATTATTATTAATCACATTTGGGTCTTTATATCCTCACAAAATGGAATATTCCTCACTAGTTGTTATTTATATTTTGTTACTTATCATATTTATATATCTATCAATGATATATAACTTTGAACTAGCAAGGGCTAGGTGCGTTCCGTTTCTTCAATTTGAATTCAATCGCATTTTGTTCTATAATTTAACCAACTTCAAATCTATAGTTGTCTTTTCTTACTTTTTTATATAAAACGCATTCGCCGACGAAAAAAAGTAAAAACTTATGTTTAATTGGTAAAATTGTGACCAAATTGGGATAAGGCCCGAACTTTTAATTTTTCTTTAAAATCTTTTACTTAACGTAAAAGTACTCAGAATTCAATCCCGTAAAAAGGACAGAGTTTGGTCGATATGTTCCTATCTGTATCAATATCTATAAATTAATATATTAACACTAGAGAGTTGAACGCCCGGGACTAGCGGCTTGTCTTAGACTGCTGGGTTGACCTTGAAGAATTTATCAAGGACAGTTTACAGCAACCTAGGGGTATCTAGGTTTATCTAGATATGCGGGGAAAACACCCTGGAAGTAAACACGTCAGCCCTCTCCTACAAAAAGATGGTGTGCACTGCAGTTTGCTTTATTTTTTTTAATCATTTAATTTTTCATAGATTTAGAGTATTATTTAATTTGAATTTTCTCTTCAAACTTTCAAACCTATTTTTAAACTGTTTTCTAATAAGTTTTCAATACCAATTCTGTTTTTATTGTGTATTAGGTTTTATTAAACATAGTCATCTAAATAGTCAGTGCAATTTTTGTAACAAAAAAAAGTCTCTACTCTTGTCATTGCAAAATTACTTCTCATTATATTACGATGGATGACTGACTCACATATTATATATATTAGTTGGAGATACATCTTCCCTTGTATATATATAGTTGGAGATCTTCCCTTGTATAGATTTAGTTGGAGATACATCTTCCCTTGTATGTATATAGTTGGAGATACATCTTCCCTTGTATATATATAGTTGGAGATACATCTTCCCTTGTATAGATACTAGTTGGAGATACATCTTCCCTTGTTTACATATAATTGGAGATATATCTCCTGATATAGATGCTTGTCGGAGTATACATGCTTCCTTGTAAAGGGCTACCAGGGGGGTCCTGAGTGCAAGGGCCCCCCTTTACGATTGCCCCCCCTGGGAGGGGGGGGCTCATTTAATATTACATCTGGAGATTTGTTGAAAAACAAACCTGGAAATTCTGGATTTTGGAGTCAGTTATACTTTTAAGCTTTTCATCATCTTTTTTCAAAAATCATTTTGTAAATTTCTTTTTTAATTTCTTCTAAGTTCACAAACCTACAAAGCAGTTTAATCAACATAGAATCAATTGAGAGGTTTAAAGTGACTGAGACATTCATAACAATACCCTTCAAAGCTTTGTCTGATTAAGTATTGCATTATCTATCCATGTATCCCATTTTGAAAACGATGGAGAAATGAAGGTTTTAAAGGTACATCGGACATGCTCGTCTATGAATGAAGGGTCACTTAAAATTACGCATGTATTCCATCTAAGTATAATTACATCGTATTAAAAAAATACTTTAAAATCTCACTTTTGCCCTCAACTAAAAAAGTTTCATTAAAAAGGCTTTAATCAATACTGCCTTCAGTGTAAATATTGATTTGATTTCATTATTGGTAAGAGCTTTCCAATGATGTATCGTTTGTCATATTTGGACATCAAGCATGAAATTTAGAGGGAGGGAGGGGGGGTAACATTGCCCCCCCCCAGCGTATCCTGGTTTTTAAGTACCCCGGCAGTGATAGGGTTAAGATAGCCCATACACTTTTGTTATTTAAGCTACAGATCTAAAAATTTCATTTTTGAAAAGCCCTTGAAAAATGATTTAAAAATAAGGGTTAATAAAGTGTTTAAAACTGAACTTTGAACATTGACGGCTAGGGGGGTGAACCCCAAAAAAATCGCGCCAAAAGTTCACCCCCTAGGCTTAACCTCCACTACGCCCCTGAACACAAGCTCCGACGCGAAATATAGACATTTTGAAGCAAAATATTCACACACCGACGAGAAATAGTCACATTCCGATGCGAAAAACCATCTTTTTGTCAATTTCTCCTTAAAGACTGATTCTAGAAGTAAGTGCTTTAGAGCTTTGAAAACATCCTATGTAGGGCTATACAAAAGTATAAGTTTGGTGGCATAGGAAAAACCAAGGCCAAAGATCCAGCAAAACTTAAATAGTTTATGCACAATTTTGATGATTTTTTCGATGACTGCAGCACTTCCTTTAAAGTGTAAAACTAATTTACCAAGTTGGAAAACGAAGGAAATGTTAATTTGCTTTAATACTGAATACAATTATACTTGAAGGTACAAACCATTTTTCAGTGGTAGAAAATAATTTATGAGAGAATTATGAATTACTTATAGTTTTCAATGGTAACTAATTTTAAAATCTTTTTCATTTATATTTTTGAAACCCCATAGACCTAAGAAAAAACCTACATATGCTAGAAGTTAAACATGCGCCTCTCCCTCTATAATAGGAGGAGTTATGATTTTAAACATACATATCTGCATCTTACTTTATTTTGATGTGAGGAACATGATTTTTCCTTCAAACCTCATTCTTTTTGGGTTATATTAGGTCAAAATTTAAAAAATCTACTTCATATATTTTTATTGGGTTTTTGGAATTTCTAACATTTCAAAAGGTTAAAATAGTTTTTATTTTATTTTGAAAGATTTATAAATTGTTGACTATTATCCGGATCTACGGGAAAAGACTGCATGATGAAATAAACTTCTAAACATGTGAATCCCAAATTCCCTACAAACCCCCACCACCACCAAGTTGAAAATAGAATTGTTATTGTAAATAATATTTGTGATGATAAAATTGTTATTGTAAATAATATTTGTAATAGTAGAATTGATATCGTAAACATGATTTGTAATAATAATAGACATGATTTTTCGATTAAAATAATTGTTATTATGAACATGATTTTTGGTAATAGAATTGTTTATTTTTACAAGATTTATATGTCCTTATCTTTGCTCAATCTTTGCAAAGTATTTAGTGCACATACCGTTTAAGTTCTGAAATCAAGCTTTTACCCGGCTATATCATTTTTTCCTAATCAATTTCAAGCATTCGTCAATTCTATTTTTTATTTATGTTATATTTTAAACACTTAATTTTTTAACTTTAATAATTTATTTTTATTAAATTTTTAAATATTTATATGATATCAGATGAAAATATTTTGAGATTTCTATAATTCTAGTTTTTCATTTTCTTCTTGTTCATACATCTTTCAATCATATTTAAGCTAATTTTGAAAAAAAAAAAATTTTTTTTTGGATATCCTTGTTGTTCACCACTTTACAAGAAAGAACAATTTTTAGAGGTGCTTTTCTTCTGAACTCTGTATTTAATTGAACTAGCTAAGAGGGTCTTGCTTTCTTTTTTCGGAACTCTATATGGAATTGTTTACTCATGAGTTGCCAGTTGCCTGACTTTCTCCAAAGAGATCTTTTTTGGTCCCAAAATTCCAGTCTGGGGAAGCTCTGTATTTAGATGCATTTATCCTACAGGGAAGCATTGAATGTACATATATTAAAACAAGACTTCATCTTCAACCTGGTTAACTGAAAGAAGGAGTTTAACCCCTGATGAGTATACAAGCCATGCACAACGATACCGTTTTTTTTACTCGACCAGCAGTGAGGACTGGACTGCTATGGAAGATTCCTCTCAAGGGGGCTTCAGGGCTTACAACTCCCCATTTTGCATAAGGGGTGCTGTTATGGGTTTTCCTTAAAATTCCTCTTAACTCAGAAAGAGTATAATAGAAGGAACACAGCTCAGGGAGCAATCCCTTATACCCTTGCTCCTACAAACCTCCTTATCTCTCTCCTACCTAATCCTCAACACAAGAACAAGAAAAAAGAAAATCAGAAATATGTGTCAAAACGCATTTTTCTCTTGTCTACAAGAGATTATTATGAGTAGATCTAAAAGAGAAGAATAGAAAACATATGTATGATCAGATAAAAAAAGATTCAATCCAGAGTTAAGAAAAAATTCAGAAGCAAGAGTATATAAAGTTCAGAAAAAAGAAATCAAGATACTCAGCAATTTCAATTAAATGTAGGGCTCAAAAAAAAGCAAGATCTGTTAAAAATAGTTCTTACTTGTAACATGGCGAACTACAAGGACATCCAACAAAATTCTTTTCTTATTATTTTAAAAATTAGCTGAAGTATGATTGAAGGATGGACCAAAAGAAAAAAATGAAGAACAAGAAATATAGAAATCTCAAAATATTTCCATCTGATATCATGCAAATATTTAAAAATATTATAAAATTAAAATAAAATAAACTATTAAAGTTAAAAACTTGCATCTGACTAAGAAAAACACACAAATCCTGATACTTTCTTGGAGGCAGGGGGGGGGACATCTTCCAATATCTAATATCAAGATATTTCCCTTCCAATTTTCCCTGTTCAATTTTCTTTTTTCTTCTTGCTTCTTGTTTCTAGGCTTTGAGGCCTCTCCAAATAGTTCTTGTGACATTGAGTTGTGGAGCAGGTAGGAGAGAGATAAGGAGGGAACTAGGGATTGCTTCCTGTTATCCTTCATGTTATAGTCTTTCCAACTAAGGGGAATTTTAAGGAAAACCCATAGCTGCACCCCTTAGGCAAAATGGGGAGTTTTAAGCCTTAAAGCCCCATTGAAAGGAATCTTCCACAGCAGTCCAGTCCTCACTACTGGTCAAGTAAAAAACCAGTATTGTTGTGCATGGCTTGTATACCCATCAGGGGTTAACCTCTGTTCTTTCAGCTTGTCAGGAATCAGCAGCTCCAGGCTGAAGATGGAGTCTTATTGTATTCTATATTACATTCCTTACTCCCTGTAGGATAAGACATGTGTGCAACTAAACACAGCGCTCCCCAAAACTGGAAGGCTGGGACTTCTATGAGAGAGGTCTATTCTCATCTGAGGGCGGTAAGCAACTGATTTTTAACACTAAATATATATAGCTAAACCGAGTTTTTGCCGCAAATTCAAATTATCTATTCCCTTTCTTTGAAACCTGTTAGTGTAAACCTTTGACATTTCAACCTTAGACTATTTGAAATTTTAAAGATCTACAACTTCGGGTTGTAAAGATAGAGGGATTAAAACATTAGAGTTTGTGGCAAAAATTCACTTCCTTTAATCTCGATATTTTTGCACTGCAGTTTTTAAATTGTATTTCTGCGTTTACTTTGAGCCAAAGTTCTTACTTAAAATAAAGTATATTAATCACTCTCTTTTTTTACTAATGAATGTCTCTGCCACCATGCTGCACTAATTTTCTCCTTAGTTATTTTTGTGCGTTTTTAAATTTTTCTTTATAAATCAATTAAAAATTTAGGTTAACAGGAGGCCTGCTGCGGAAAATATTATTTTATCTACTGTGATTTGTAAAAATTAAATTCATAAATATGGTTTTTCTGCAGAAATAAATTTGATTTGATTTGATCTTTTTATTCTGGTCACATCATGCGCATCATGCTTTCGAATAATTACAGTCAAACTTCCTTGTTTAAGTACTGAAATAGTTAAGTTATAATTTGTTGAATAATTTATATTTTAAGAATTCTCATTATATCATAGTTCACGTAAAGTTTATTTCACCATAAATTCTCAGTTGAACGCAGAAGTGCAAAAGCATTCAAATCTAACGCACTTCATGTGAAAAATTGGTTTAGAATTCCTTACGCATTGCGTCAAGTATGGACAGCGCGGAAACGTACGCAGTAGTAGAGCTTGCGTCAAGAGCTCCGGATCCCTGAATTAGGATTAATGGGAAGAGATGTTGGATCTAAAATATATATTGGTGATTCTTCTAGTGACGAAAGGTTCTTCTACGTTTTTCCAAGATCCAATCAAACGATCAACATGCATCATTAGATGAGTATTTAATAATAGATAAAATTTCTCATGAATTCCAGATTGCTTTCTCTTATTTTATCAATTAAAATGAATGAGACAAGAGTTAAAATTAAAATCCGGGAAATGTTTGAATTTTACAAACCAAATGTTTAATTACATAAAAGATAGTGAATGAATATTGAACATGCAAAATGTGGTTAAAAGTGTGAAGCAGTGTTTAAATGAAACGCCCTAAACGTTTGAAACTTGAAATTCTTAAAATTGTGGCAACACCGGGTTTATTACCTATGTCAAAGAAAACATAGATTTGGTCTGATGAGAGGTTTAATTATATCTTTGTTGTATTCAATCTTAATTATAATCGTCTTAAAAGATTTAAAAGTACAGGTTTAGCATTAATCTTTGTTTTATCTTTTTTTATGCATTCCTTTGTATCTTTATATCTCCCACTTCCCATCTTCTGATCCTAGTCCTTCCTACCTACCCTTTTCCTGATCCTACTCTTTTCTACCTACCTTTCTCCTTATCCTACTTCCCCATACTCTCTTTCTCCTGATCCTAATCCTTCCTAAACACCCTCCTCCTGATCTGAATACTTCCTAAACACCATTCTCCTGACCTTACTCTTTCCTACCTACCCTTCTCCTAATCCTACTTCCCCATACTCTCTTTCTCCTGATCCTAATCCTTCCTAAACACCCTCCTCCTGATCTGACTCCTTCCTTAACACCATTCTCCTTACCCGACTCCTTCTTAAACACCCTCCTCCTGATCTGACTCCTTCCTAAACACCATTCTCCTGACCCGACTCCTTTCTAAACACCCTCCTCCTGATCCGACTCCTTCCTAAACACCATTCTCTTGATTATACTCCTTTCTAAACACCCTTCTCCTATTTCTACTCCTTCATCCCACCTTTCTGCTAATCATTCTTCTTACCATACTTGCTCCTCTCCTAATCATTCCCCTTCCTACCCCCTCCCCCTTCTCTTAATCCCTCTCCTGCTCCCCCACAATTGTTCTCCTGATTTTATTATTCTCAACCCTTCTTTCCTAATCCTACTTTACCTTTATCAATCATTAACTTTTTCTCTACCTTTCTTAAACTCTCTGTATTTCCCAACACTTACACATCTGACTTCTCCAGCAGAGATATATGAATAAACTTTAATCTAGGTTCATATCCAACCTTTCTTCTCCGTCTCTTCCTTATCTGTCTCTTCTATCTATAAATTTAGCTTTTCTGTTTGTTTGTTTTTATTCAGTAAACGTCAAAACGGCTGAACCGATCGGGCCCAAATTTTTTGTGGGACATTACGTGACCACAGGGAAGGTTTATGAATGATAAAATTTTTAAAAAATGTGTTTAAAGGTTTTTAATTTTGTAAAAAATGTATATTCTTGAAAATCCGCGATTTTTTTTTTAAAATACGCAACATTTTTTCTTCTTTGTGTTTACAATTTAAATAGAAGATGGGCGCGAAGCGCCCTAAAAGCCTAGTAGCCCAAATATGTGAAGTACACCTGCAGTATGGAAACAGTACAACAAAATGGCCGTTTTACACTTTTTTCTAGTACATATAAATCCATCCTACTCTTCTCTCTCCCATCCATCCATCCATGCTAGCTGAGCCCAAACACAAAGTTTCTGCTTCTTCCTGTTGAGTTTATTTCTTGAATTGTTAGGTTGTCTGACAATGTTTGAACCAGAACCAGTTTCCGTTCTTCCGCTTTATACTTCTATCTCTAGACTAAACTAGGATACTAGGCTTAGGAGAAAAAGTGACATGGATCCACGGTGCTCCAGGATTGATAAGATTTATCTTAAAAACTATGGGGGAGGGGGGATTTTCCATGACCTAAGAATCTCATTAAATCTAAAAGTGAAAACCTCGGTAAAATTCAGCTTTTACGAAATATTTATTGGTTTAACCCTCTGGTTGCGTCTATAAAATGTCAATCGTTTCCGGCGCTTCTAGGTTTTAAGATGATATCGTGATTTAAGTACTGAACATGACGAGATGTTTTGGTTTAAACGTCCAGTATGTTCCTGGTTTCAATACATAACATTTTTACACATTCCGTTAAACCATATTGTAACCCTCCCCCCCCCCCTTCGACTGCTAGACCGTTAGTAGTATCATTATATAATGTCCGGAACTGTATTTCTGTATTTATGAATAGCTGCTGGATCAATTAAAGTGTGAGAACCATGAAACTATTTTTATTTTTTAAGTTAACAAAATGCATTCACAAACAGCAGAGCTAAAGTATTCACAATTGCGATGGTAACAGATAGAACTTGACAAGTTGGCTGCACTTATTCTTTACTAAAGAAGCCTCCGTTTTTGGCCATACAAACTTAAAACTTATATAAAGAGATTTCCAAAAGTGAATATGAAATAAGCTAATTGTTAGTGTGATGGGTTTAAAATAATGAAAATAAACTAATTGTTAGTGTGATGGGTTTAAAATAATGAAAATAAACTAATTGTTAGTGTGATGGGTTTAAAATAATGAAGAAAAAAAACTTATCGTTGGTGTGATGGGTTTTAAATAATTTAAAAAAGGCAATTGTTAGTGTGATGGGTTTAAAATAATGAAGAAAAAAAAGCTAATTGTTAGTGTGATGGGTTTAAAATAATGAAGAAAAACAGCTAATTGTTAGTGTAATGGGTTTAAAATGATGAAAAAAAAACTAATTGTTAGTGTGATGGGTTTAAAATAATGAAAAAAGCTAATTGTTAGTGTGATGGGTTTAAAATAATGAAGGAAAAAAAACTTATTGTTAGTGTGATGGGTTTAAAATAATTTAAAAAAACTAATTGTAAGTGTGATGGGTTTAAAATAATGAAAAAAGCTCATTTCTAGTGTGATGGGTTTAAAATAATGAAAAAAAAACTAATTGTTAGTGTGATGGGTTTAAAATAATGAAGGATAAAAACTAATTGTTAGTGTGATGGGTCTAAAATAATGAAAAAAAAGCTAATTGTTAGTGTGATGGGTTTAAAATGATGAAAAAAAAACTAATTGTTATTGTGATGGGGTTAAAATAATGAGAAAAAGCTAATTTTTAGTGTGATGGGTTTAAAATAATGAAAAAAGCTAATTGTTAGTGTGATGGGTTTAAAATAATGAAGGAAAAAAACTTATTGTTAGTGTGATGGGTTTAAAATAATGTAAAAAAAAACTAATTGTAAGTGTGATGTGTTTAAAATAATGAAAAAAGCTAATTTTTAGTGTGATGGGTTTAAAATAAAGGTTCTGAATACTAATTTGTTTTTTTTCTTCTAAGGACTAGAAAACGTGTTTGATTAGAAACTAAAATTTAAAAAAGTTTTTAATAGAACCAGCTTGGGAACCCAGCTTTACCTGGACACTAAGTTTCCCTTATAAAAGTCAACCTGCTCAGCTTGGAACTTTTAAACAAAGCTGAGAGCGTTTCCGTGGTTCTATCTAGTTCCCAAATTAAAATTTGAGGCAAATCGGTCAAGAAGTTCCTGAGTTATGATCGGACATACAAAAAAACAGAGATTACTACTTTTTTAAATGTGACTTCAGAGACGACTGCCAGGAATCATGTTTCCAGTTCACTATACGGTTAAATTTAAAAACTAAATCTTTTTGAGATATCGATAAAGTCTTCTTATTCATTAAAATATCCTAGATCCTAATTTAATTATTATTGCAGTGGGGGCAGCTGTGAGCCTCTAATCAACTGCATGATGTCTATGGGAATTGCTGCTTCAACTTGCGGAGGATTTCTTTCAGGCAGATCAAACATCTAGAGTTTTACGATATATTAATTTTCTCAAAATATTCAAACAAAGTCCATAAACTTTTGTTTTATTCTATTTTAGTCCTCCTTCCATTAATTTTCTTTAAATTACTTAATCACATTCTTATACTTTGCGATTATGAATTTTCCTATTCCTAACTTTTGTTATGATATAAATTATTAATCTCCTATTATCAATCTCCTATTATTAATCTCCTATTTCTAATTGTTTCCTTATTTTCCTACTCCTATTCCTAATTCTTGTCTTATTGTAGATATTAATATGTTTTTGAACCATATTCTTGTTTGGTTCATTACTTAAGTTTTTCTGTACATATGTATAATAGTATACGTATAACTAGCAAAAGTGCCCGGCGTTGCCCGTGGAATAAAAAAATAATAGTTTTGAATTTTATTTAGCCTTTGTTACCCCTGGTCTCCCTTGAAAAATGTCAGCCCATTCTGTCCAGGCGTTTGGCCGGCTAGAGGGAACAAATATACGAATGTCTTGTTTTATTATATAATTATTGTTATAGATTTATTTCGTACACAAAGGTAAAATGGTACAATATGATAAGACAAAAACAAGAATAAAGTATAATATATAAATATAGTTTCTAGTCGGAACATAAAAAGTTGATCATGGTTGCGATCTCATTATCATCAAAGTTGTTTAGAACAAAATTATCTTCTTTAACTTTAAGTNTTTAGATTTATAATCTTTACATATATAATCTTTACATATATAATCTTTACATATATAATCCTTACATGTATAATCTTGAAATTAAATCCATTTAAGTTCCTTTAAAAACAACTATTACTTTTTTGACCCAGATAAAATCAAAGCATATTTCAATACTATAAAAAAAGTAGATGCAGTAAGTTTATAAAGCTCTGGGCTTGAAATTGTTTAATGTATTGCATAATATATATGGCATAATTTCTTTTTTCTTAAATATTACACGTGTTTATTTTTTGGGGAGATATTCTGAAGTTAAAGAAACGAGAATTTTCCACTTCATTAATTGGAATATGTTGTGTTCAATAAAAATGGAAATTAATTTAATATTAAAGAGCACTTTTTTACAATTTGTAATTATTAAAAATGTATTTCTAAGGTATGCTTTAGAAACTTTGTAAAATTTAGAGTTTTTAAATAATGAAAACTATTTGGAAGAATTGTTTAAACTAAAATGATGTTTTTTCCTAAAGTTTGCTGTGTAAGACCGTCAACGGTGAATCGTTGGTTGAATGATTACCGGGAAAACGACATCATTAACAACAACTATCATGAAGTAAAGTCGAAAAGTACCGTGATTAACGACCCCAAATGCGGGAACCGTCCTACCGCCAACCGGCGGGTGATTGACGGATCAGATGCTGGGTTTGGAACCTTCCCCTGGCAGGCCCTGGTGCGGATAGGGAAAGCTAAATGCGGCGGAGTTTTAGGGAATTATATTGATTCTAACTTCAACATGACATTTTTCTAGTAAATTTTGTTTATCTCCTAGATTATATATCTACATGGAACATAATATTGTTTAAAAGAAGTCGTTAAAATCTCAATAATATTCAATAGTGAACCGTCAACATGTGATAACAGCGGGACATTGTGTCAAGAATAAGGATAAGGAGACCATTAACGTTACCCTTGGGGAGTACCATATAGGTTAGTAGAGAGTATTTAACCCTTGGGGAGTATCATATAGGTCAGTATAGGGAGTATTTAACCCTTGGGGAGTACCATATAGGTTAGTAGGGAGTATTTAACCCTTGGGGAGTACCATATAGGTTAGTAGGGAGTATTTAACCCTTGGGGAGTACCATGTAGGTTAGTAGGGAGTATTTAACCCTTGGGGAGTATCATATAGGTTAGCGGGAGTATTTAACCTGTGGGAATACCACATAGGTTAGTAAGGCGTATTTAACAATGGGAGAGTATCATATAGGTTAGTAGGCAGTATTTAACCACATAAGTTAGTAAGGAGAATTTAATTCGTGGGAGTATCATACAGGTTAGTAGGCAGTATTTAACCCTTGAGGAGTACCATATATGTTAGTAGGGAGTATTTAACCATTGGGGAGTACCATATAGGTTAGTAGGGAGTATTTAACCCTTGGGGAGTACCATATAGGTTAGTAGGGAGTATTTAACCCTTGGGGAGTAGCATGTAGGTTAGTAGGGAGTACTTAACACTTGGGGAGTACCATGTAGGTTAGTAGGGAGTATTTAACCCTTGGGGAGTACCATATAGGTTAGTAGGGAGTATTTAACCCTTGGGGAGTACCAGCATGTAGGTTAGTAGGGAGTACTTAACACTTGGGGAGTACCATATAGGTTAGTAGGGAGTATTTAACCCTTGGGGAGTACCATATAGGCTAGTAGGGAGTACTTAACCCTTCGGGAGTACCATATAGGATAGTAAGGAGTATTTGTGGGAGTACCATATAGGTTAGTAGGGAGTATTTAACCCTTGGGGAGTACCATAAAGGTTAGTAGGGAGTATTTAGTACCATATAGGTTAGTATAGGGAGTATTTAGCACTCGGGGAGTCCCATATAGGTTAGTACTAATCTTGTTTTATCATCTTTAGGAGTTCTACTAATATTCTGTATCTTGTATCATATTTAGTAGATAGCTACTAATCCTTTTTATACAGGAGATCGGCAATCCTGCATCCTTTTTATGAGATCTTCTTATCCTGTATCCTTTTTATGAGATCTACTAGTTATTTACTGTTTAGGATATCTACTAATTATGTACTGTTTAGGAGATCTACTAATTATGTACTGTTTAGGAGATCTACTAATTACGTACTGTTTAGGAGATCTACTAATTATATCCTGTTTAGGAGATCGACTAATAATGTACTGTTAAGGAGATCTTCTAATAATGTACTGTTCAGGAGATCTTCTAATTATGTACTGTTTAGGAAATCTACTAATTATGTACTGTTTAGGAGATCTACTTTAATGTACTGTTTAGGAGATATACTTTAATGTACATACTGTATATGAGATCTACTAATTTTTTACCGTTAAGGAGATCTACCAATTATGTACTGTTTAGGAGATCTCCTGGCTGATGATGAATATCTACCAAGTGTAACCTTCAAGGTGTACAGTGTAGCAGTACATCCACAGTTCCAGTTCAGCCCTGCAGCAGACAGGTGGGCAAATATGTACTGGCAAGTAACATAAGTGACATGTACACCTTGAGTACCGTGCACACAGATAATTCTAGATAACAAGATTGAATAGAAAAATGTTACATTAAAATCAGAAATGTTTCAGTCTGATCAGTCTAGTCCAGTAAACAAATCTCGGATTCTTTAAATTTAGTTTCATCTTCATTTTTCTCTCAAATCCATATTTTTGTTAAGGTATGATGTTGCTGTGCTACGGTTGTCCAGTCCTGTACACTATGCTCCACATATAGCACCAATATGCTTACCTAGAGCAGGACTTGATCCAGAGGTAATTTTTAAAATATTTCATAATTTGAAAATTATATTTTCAAGAATAACCTCCCATTATGCGGAAAAATTAAATATTAAAATGATCTTACCTATAAGCTGTTCTTTCCTCCTACAAATATAAAATAATGGCCCTACTGTAATACATGATTAATGATATGACCCAAAAATTAACAATAAATAATTAAATATTAGTTTTCTGATGATTTTTCATTTATACAATACATATTACATACTATTACTTACATAATTACTTATCATACTACAATATGTAATATTTAATTTACATTTATTTTTATAAAATCTATTGTTAATGTTGATCCTATCCTAAATTATGAAAATAAATAAGATGTCTGTTCGACATTGGGTTGGCCTGCTTCAGTTAAAGATATTATAGCCATCAAAATCAACAACAATAAATTAAAAAATTAAAGAAAAAAAGGTTGTTAAATGAAAAAAAAGAGAACTCAAATTAAATATATAAAAAAGATAACTAGCCATCACTTCCTATACAATGTTTAAATATAATTCTAATTCCTTGAGATTTGCTTCTTCCATAGAGATTCAAAACAAACTGTTTCAATGTTTATTAAAATATGTTCAGCCCGGAACAGTAGCTTATGCAGCGGGCTGGGGAGCTATTATTACAGATGAAAAACTTGGCCCACTAGGATTCCTGGTCCCTAAGGAACAGAAACGACCTAAAGTTCTCCAGGTAAAACAAGAGAAACGAATTAAATAATTATATTCCTTTGAGAAAATACAGTAAGTCTCATAAAACTATGGAATATGAAAGGAGACTGTTATGCTTCAAACAGTTCATGCACTGCATGCAACACCACAATTTTGCAATATATTCGGATCTCTTTCAGCTCATAAGGAAAGTTTTAAAACTAATTGCTTTATAACAACAAAGAAACGTCAGAAGATTGCTTAAAGGGACTGTTCAGGTAAAATGTAAGGGGGTATATGCTAGAAATTTTAGGCGTTGATCACGACAAATATTAGTTCTATCTGATGAACATCAGATAGAACTAATATTGATCCCTTTCAACTCATATTTTTTAAGACTTTACAGTAGTTAAAATGCTCACGCAAATGTACAGAATCATTCATAACAAGTACAGGGGTTCCAACAAAGAATAAGACTTTGAAAGCGACTTTAATTATATTTTTCTACAGTGATAACCAGAAAACTATGGAATTGAAAGCAGACTTTTAGACTCAAGTTAAGACTATAAAAAATCCAATGAACATGAGGCAAATCAGTTGTGCAGTGTATAAAGTATGAGTTTGGTCTTCTTCCTTGAATACAAGTTTTTAATGATTTGCCAGCAATAGCAACAAATTGAAAGTTGCAGCTGGAACCTTGAGAACAATTATTTATTTTATCCATTTAATTTTCTCTCAAGTCTCCACTCTCTCCTCCTTTATGGATAACCCTTTGGATTGTAAAGGAGGGTTTATGGTAAAGGAGGTGTTCTGATATTTTGTCTGAAATTAATTGTCATAAATCCCTTTATGTTATATTCTTAATATGTTAACTAAATACATATTAGAGATGATTTTTCCCAACCACGAATTTGATAATCCTAGGTGGTGGATGTTCCACTGATCGCCAATGATCAGTGTGAGAGCTGGCACAGTAGGAAGGGTATATCCGTCCACCTGTACCCGGAGATGCTGTGTGCCGGATACAGGTTCGGAGGAAAGGACTCCTGCAAGGGAGACAGCGGCGGTCCACTCATGGTTCGACAGAAGGACGGACGATGGGTCCTCGTGGGATTAGTCTCAGCCGGCTTCTCCTGCGGTCAACCTGGACAACCAGGAATATATCACAGGTTAGTAAATGAAGTGTCATCAACTAATCAATCCGTTTAAAAAAATTCTTTCAAAAATCATTTTCAGATGTTTTGGTATTTTGTCTAATTACATAACATACGTCAAATATATTTAATAAATCATAAAATAATATGAATTCCGAACTGAAGCATTTCGAAAGAATGAAGAGCCAATATCAAATAACAACGTATATCTAAAGCGATAGCGTTAGTGTTAATAAAAAAAATAAAGTAGGTGCTATTCCCACATTTTTTGAAAATATATTTAGGTCTGGGTTGACCCTCTTTGTTTCTCTTATGAAAAATCAAAACAAATCTACTTAAAGGGACTGTACGCGTATTTTTTTAACTGACCCTCTATGTAAAGATAGCCATGTCCAATTTACAACAGTAACTTTAAAACTTTGATCAAGTAATATTAGATATCCATTTTTAACTGTTTATTTTAAGTTGTGGTTTCTTTGAAAAAAGTTACATGTGCATTTCTTGTTCATTTAGAAACAACAGAGAAATTACCAGGACTGAACACAATTGAGTCAGAAAACGACGTAATCTTCCACATTTATCATTAGATTAACCTTTCAAGGATACCGTTCAAAATCTTACATTGACATCTTTGCAGTAAGGGTCACTTGAAATTACGCTTACAGTCCCTTTAAATGTACTTTATATATATATTTATATTAGTTAATTTTGTTTCTAGGATCTCCCAGACAGCTGCCTGGATCTCGTATATAGTCAACGGTGGACTAAGTTAAATTTCTGTCAGCGCACAGTGAACATATTAAACATTTATAATTATAAACAAGAAACAAATATGATAGAGGTTAGTTTATTTAAAACCAATTTTGGTAATAAATTTGCTACCAACACTGCTCAAGCCAGATTCGAGCTACCAGTGCTGTGTTTCTTCAGATTCCAGCAAAAAAATACTTGTTTTTGTTCCGTTTCCAGATCCAGAAGTGGTTCTAGTCAGTTTCCAGCTACCCAAACTGGTTCTAGTCAGTTTTGAGCTACCCAAACTGGTTTTTGTCAGTTTCCAGCTACCCAAACTGGTTCTAGTCAGTTTCCAGCTACCCAAACTGGTTCTAGTCAGTTTCCAGCTACCCAAACTGGTTCTAGTCAGTTTTCAGCTAACGGAACTGGTTCTAGTCAGTTTCCAGTCACGAGAACTGGTTCCTATCAGTTTCCAGTTACCAGAACGGATTCTGTGAATTGTATACTATCAGGTCTGGATTCAAACAGTATCTAGCTACCAGAGCAGTTCTTATCAGTATTTGGCACCATAACTGGTCTGGTCAGATCTAGTTTTAGTCTGTATCTAGCTACCAGAACTGGTAAGAACTGGTTTTAATCAGTATCTAGCAACCAGAACTGGTTTTAATCTGTATCTAGCTACTAGAACTGATATAAATAAGTATCTAGCTACCAGAACTGACTTTAATCAGCATCTAGCTACTAGAACTGGGTTTAATCTGTATCTAGGGACCAGAACTGGTTTTAATCAGTATCTAGCTGCCAGAACTAGTTTTAATCTGTATTTAGTTACAGAACTGGTTTTAATCTGTATCTAGGGACCAGAACTGGTTTTAATCTGTATCTAGCTACCAGAACTGGTTTTAATCAGTATCTAGCTACCAGAACTAGTTTTAATCTGTATTTAGTTACAGAACTGGTTTTAATCTGTATCTAGGGACCAGAACTGGTTTTAATCTGTATCTAGCTACCAGAACTGGTTTTAATCAGTATCTAGCTACCAGAACTAGTTTTAATCTGTATTTAGTTACAGAACTGGTTTTAATCTGTATCTAGGGACCAGAACTGGTTTTAATCTGTATCTAGCTACCAGAACTGGTTTTAATCAGTATCTAGCTACCAGAACTAGTTTTAATCTGTATTTAGTTACAGAACTGGTTTTAATCTGTATCTAGGGACCAGAACTGGTTTTAATCTGTATCTAGCTACCAGAACTGGTTTTAATCTGTATCTAGGGACCAGAACTGATTTTAATCAGTATCTAGCTACCAGAACTGATTTTAATCAGTATCTAGCTACCAGAACTGGTTTTAATCTGTATCTAGGGACCAGAACAGGTTTTAATCTGTATCTAGCACCAGATTGCTTTTAATCAGTATCTAGGGACCAGAACTGGTTTTAATCTGTATCTAGGAACCAGAACTTGTTTTAATCCGTATCTAGGGACCAGCACTGGTTTTGATCTGTATCTAGGGACCAGAATTGCTTTTAATCTGTATCTAGCTACCAGAACTGGTTTAGCTCCGAGCTTTTTTACCCTGTTTCAAATCAGATTAATTGTATTACTGGGTTAAAGTCAAAAGAAAAACAGGTCCAATACTTGAAGATCAAGGTTGGGAAAGTGATTGTTTATAAATGTTTACATTGATTATTGTTTTCTTTAGTTGCAAAAATATTTATTTTTGAAATATTCTTGCAATTTTAGAAACTTTAATATATAAATTCGACATTATTCATCTTGAGATTATAATCTGTAGTTAAATATTTGTTGTCGGTTAGATTCATACAGTTACTGTTATGTTATTTTTTTCAAACATTTTATTTTTAAAGCAACCAAAGAATTTTTAATTAATAGTTTTGATTATGAGATTTAATTTCCATATCAGAAATCTATCTTTTGGTTATTAACAACCGCGAATGTACAACTTAAAATCCTGGGCATTAAAAATTAGTTTTTATAACTATTTATTATGTAATAAATTTGTTTATTTAAGTTTTAAGTTAATTATCCAGTATAGTCGACTAGTAGATTCAGGCCCGTAGCTAGGTATTTTTCCAAGGGTGTAGCACAAAGTTTAAAATTGAAGATGGGAATAGATAAATTATAAAATTGAAGATGGGAATAGATAAATCATAAAATTGAAGATGGGAATAGATAAATCATAAAATTGAAGATGGGAATAGATTAATTATAAAATTGAAGAGCAAAGTAATTTCTTTGGTTTAATTTATGTTAGGTGAGCTGAGCCAGGTTGCATACAACCAGCATACATTCAGCCAAGGTTGCAGGCGCTATGTCATTAATGTCCTACAGAGCGGGGGAAACATCATTTGTCCTACACATCATAAAATATAAACATAAATATCTGTTTCACTCTATTTATATTGAACAATTGAACATATTTACTGAGGTTAAAACGACATAGGGTCAAATTTATTTTGAGAGACAGCTCATTATCTAACATTTAAAAGGCCGCAGCGGTCGGCTTCATATCCCATCCTAGCCGCAGAGCTCGGCCCAGAAATTGTTTAACCCAAAATAAGGTTAGATGACAACATATTTAAGGGACAGACCGTCTATGAAGGTAGTTGAACTGAGTGCAGTGTTGTGGAAAGCTTCTTTAGGAATCATTTGAGACAAATAAAAAACTTTTTAAAGATTTGTAAATCCTGAGTTTGAGCGCAAATTTGAAGTTCAAAACTCCTACTTTGGGGGTGGATACGTTTTCAGAATCGGTTTTTTATATTACTAAATAAAGACGACGAAAAATAAAGTAAAAATCATACAGTAATCTAATTGGATGGTTTGGAACATATTTCTCAAAAGAAATTTGTCAATAAATCAATGCTTGAAACAATTATTTCGTTTTCATCATTATATTGAATTTCTTATTTCTTTGAATTTATTCGAAGATTTCTTCAAATTCTTTAAATGTCGTCTTTTCAATAATTCCAGAAAATCTGCAGAAAATCTTTGTGAATGAGAAACTAGAATAATTAGAAAATAGAAACTAATAATTGAATAAGATTACTTATTTTCGATGATGAGATTAATTTTTATTTTCTCAACCGGTTCCTAAACAGCTAATTAGTTTACTGTAGAGTTTTGTTACATTTTTTGTCGTTATTTAATAATTTAAAAAAACCGATTCTAAAAACCTACCTTACATAGCCGGTCTGTCCCTTTAAAGGAAATTAAATTCAACTTTTAAACATTACTAAACAACAAATTTTATCCCCTCTCTGTAGGACAAACAATGTTGAGTGCAAATGGAGTGTAGGACAATTGATGTGTTTTCCTCTATGTAGCACAAGTGATGTGTAGGACAATTGATGAGTAGGAAAAATGTAGTTTTCTCCGCCCTGTAGGACAAATGGCATAGCGCCAAGATTCCATATTAATCAATTTGCCGAGAAATTTGAAAAAAAAAATACAGTTTACCAACGAGAAGACTTTGCAGACTGAACAAATTTCATAAAAATTTTGTCAAATTCATTATTCCTTAAAGCTGTACCATTTTTCAATTCCTCATAACTTAACCCTTCGCTTTTAGAAAACTTGCACAATAAAAGATACCAAATTTGATTTTCAAATTATTTCACTAAACTACAGTCATTCGCATATAAAACCAAAATAAAGTAGATTAAAAAAAATCAAAAATAAACAAAAAAATAAATTTCTAAGTAATAAATATATTAAATTTACATCGGCATATAAGAATACATAAAATAAATATATGTTCCTTCTATTTCCATCATCTTATAATATAAAAGTTATCACATTTAAGGTTCACAATATAGTTACACAGAGGTTTATATGCCATAGCAGTAAATAATGTTTAACCACAGATACTACAGTGAATCCAAGATATATGAATACATACTACATAGACCGTCATACGTTTTTTGATAATTCTAAAGAAACTTTTTATTTCTAATTCGAGGTAAATTAATAGCCCTGAAATATGAATGCAATTTATATATTAAAATTAACCTCATTTTTCCGCGGCATTTGATCTTAAATATGTAATACGACATTATAAAAACTCTTGCTATGAATTTATATATCTGGGAATCACTGAAGCTTGGTAAAGTTCAATATACAATATAAAAATCGGCTTAACAAATGCAAACGTTAAATAAACTTACTGAAGGAAGATTTTCATGAGTTATTTTCTTTTTTACATCCTTCACCCGATAATCAATACAAATTTTAATCTTTTAGTGAAGGGCAGGAAGAGATTCGCACTGACACTGATAACTGATTTAACATCAAATATGGAGGGGGGGGGGGGGTTACCCAAGTATTGAGCAATGGTTCTGAAGTGCTTGAAGAGAGGGGGGTACAATGTCAGCTCAGAATTGGATTATACATTTACAACCTATTCTCCAGGTCTAGCTTAAAATACTAGAGTTGACAGTAAACATGGCACCATGTTCTCCAGGTTCGGAGTTCAGAGATAATAAGTCTTGGTTACATTATTCTTCACGAGTTCTTACTCTTGGTAGAGTTAACTCTCTCCTCTGGAAGTATCCAGGATATAGAATGGTGGTCAACTGATATCAACGCCATTAGTATGACGAGCAGAGCGAGAACTAGCAGCACTACAAGGAAACACCAGCATAACAGAGATCCGTTCGATATACCTAGATAAAAAATACTGAATTTTGACAGGTTTAAAACAGTTAACTCAGACCAAAAAGTTCAATTTTTTGTAATTTTGTTAAACATTGAAATTGAACAGACCAAAAGCTTTCATTTCTTTAAGCGACGAACCGACCTCCAAAAATTAATGTTAAAATTAATATTGTTGTGTATAATGTGTATTAACAATAGGATAGAAAATTTATTATTTACAGATCTGTTGGAAAATCATTAAATATCTATGTAACGCAACAATATCAGAAAATTGGGCTTTCTGAGACATTGATTGATTGATATACAAGATGTATACTTTGAAAAATAAGTAAAATATTAAAAAACATTTAAAATTCATGAATTTTCAGATGTAGGAGAATTTCCAGAATCCACAGCTGTTTACAAACTCTTATTTATTATTTTGTAAGTAATTAACTTCAGATTTAACTATAAAAATACTCTCTATATCATAGCAATTTTTAAACAAGCAAAGCATAATGTTACAGTAAAATTAACAAAAACAATAATGATCGGAAGCAATCCACCACCCCAGCAAGGGTCCTTTATATTTTTTTTCAAGGGTATGGACCGGCTTTACTTTTTAACATAAAAAGGGGGGGGGTTGCAGAATTCATCTGAAAACCCTATCGGACAGAGAGAAATCGTGTCTTATATTCAAACAGGAATAAAAATGTTTATGGAAAGCATGTACAGTGTACAGTGTACACTATTTTCCATCTTAAATCTATTTTGCATCCTTAAAAATGCAATGCTTTCTACAAAATTTGCAGGGGTATTTAATTTAAGAATTAACACCCCCCCCACCTTCGAGATTGAATATCATAGCTTAAAATAAAGATTATATACAAGTCATAACCAGAAAGTCCCGGAAATAATTGACTGTTAATCAGACGACTTTACGTATACATCTCTGTTAATTGTTAACGCACAAAAAAGGCAGACCACATTTTGGAATTGACAGGACTAGGGCTATTTTGTTATTAGCGTATCATTAATTATATTTGTAATATTATAGATTTTAAAATCGTCTGATTAATTTCAAATTAATTTTGGGTCTTCCTGATTAGAACTGTAGGTCAATGATAATGTTAATAATAATGATAATATGATAACCTGTACCTGAATGCTGAGAAGAATCTGGAATATTAGTAAATATAATCTCCTCCCGGGATGTATCTAGCTCCGGGACGGATTGTAAATCCTCGACCATCTCCTGCTGAATTAACTGTTTCTCTTTGATCCTCTCCAGGTCCCTGTCAAACTCCTTCAGAAACTTTCGAACCTTCTTCTTATCCTTACTCTCATGGAAGACTCTATCCGAGGGTTCAGTCTCCGAGCAGGGACTGGAGTATCCTGTGGATATTGCACTAGACATATTACTCGAGAATGAGTTCGGAGTATCCTTGGTATCCACAAACCATCCATTCTCACGCCGACTATCTTCAGAGTGTACACCAGGAATTAAGTCTTTGAGAAATGACGCAGGTTTTACGGGGATTTTAATACGCTTTAATGCGTAGAACTCAGATTCTTGTAGGATATTATTAACTCTCTTTAACTCTGCGAGTGGAATATTATACTTGAGTGTGAGTGAGAGAAGTGTATCTGATGGTTGAATATCACACTCTATGGTTTGATCTCTAGGACTCCTACTAGCAGGTGAATGGTCCTCTCTCTTCTTAGGATGCAGATTGCCTAAATGTGTTTAATGATTTTCAACATAATTTGTAAGTGTAATTTTAATTGACCCTCCTTAGAAAGATGGAAATGCATGCTTGTTCGACATCAGTATCCTTAAAACTTTATCTGATGTGGAAAATATTGTCGTTTTTCAAGGTTTAATTCTAATTATTCCAATATATTCTCCTGTAGTAGAAATAATCAAGTTACTTTAGTAGTGAAACCACAGTTGAAAATAATTTTCAAGATATTCAATATTGACTTTATCAATCAAAGCTTTTAAAGGTACCGTTGTAAATCGTGCATTCCCATCATTGCATGTAGGGTACCTTACTATTCCTTTAATCTAAGAAAGTTTTCAATAAAAATCACAGTTGAATATTTTCCTATTAATAGATATTCTTTCCAAAATTATCAATGAACATCGAAAATCTGTTATTTTAGAAAGAAACCAACTTTTGTAACTCAATGAGAAATGAAACAATAAAATTTAAAAAGTGAGATCCCTTATTTATATTTACTAAAATATTTAATAAAAATATCCCGAACACTGAAACAGGTCCATTTCGGTTAATTATCAGGAATTGATTTTCGCAAAAGTATAATATTAAATTACCCATTTGCATGTAGTCATCATTGTTAGAGGTGAGTAAGGATTGAGATTCCTCCGTCCTATCCAGATAAACCTTCCTCCTGTATTTTTCCATCTCGTCCCCAAACCTTAATCCATCTGAAACAAAACATGTTGAAAACATTAAAATTAATCATATCAATTATTTTATAAATAGACCTGTCCAAGCGGCGGCAAACGGTCAAAAAATTGTCTCAACCGAATATATTTAAAAATGCATGCATATTATTCAATAGGAGTGGGGGCTGTTCTTGGACTATTTTAGCCTAATAGCATTTCCCATCCTTACTGCACGACGAGGCCCCAAGGCCTGTCCCTGTCACAATGCTAAAATATTGGCTGGCGAATTTCTAATTTTTTGAAGAACAACTTATGGTAATTTCCTAGTATACGATTTTTGGCCCCCCCCCCGCCCCCCCCCCTCCTATCAATTTTGTACATGGGTCTGACAGGAAGTGTCTTAACTTAACCTAACCCGTGGCCGCAGCGCCGGCCCAGAAAGTGTCTTAACTAACCTAACCCGTGGCCGCAGCGCTCGGCCCCCTAGCCCATCCTAGCCGCAGCGCTCGGCCCAGAAAGTGTGGCCGCAGCGCTCGGCCTTCTCTTAACCTAACCTAACCCTAAATAACAAAAAAATAAATAATAATAACCTAACCCGTGGCCGCAGCGCTCGGCCCCCTAGCCCATCCTAGCCGCAGCGCTCGGCCCAGAAAGTGTGGCCGCAGCGCTCGGCCTTCTCTTAACCTAACCTAACCCTAAATAACAAAAAAATAAATAATAATAAATTTGCTGAAAAATAAATGGTCATGTACAAAATTGATAGGAGGGGGGGGGCGGGGGGGGGGGCCAAAAATCTTTTACTAGGACAGACCCCAACTTATTAATACTTTGTTCAAGCAAAAAATAAATGAGTTTAGTTTAAACTAAGATGGTATACGATGAATACGATGCAATAATCTGATTAATTAATTTAATTACACTCCAATTACTCTTGGAACATACAGTTAACATTTTCACACATAATATAATTAGAATATTGAATTTTCTCTTTAAATAAAGCACTTTTACAAGATTTTTTATCTTTTCTTGGTGATATAAGATTGTATTAAGTTACACGTAACATCTATTGTAGTAAAGTTAGAGAGTACAGACGACAAAAACATATGTTTTTATTTGAAAGTAAAATCACAAAACCTCTCAAACTGCTTTTATTAATAATATCATTCTAAAACAGGACTGCATTTATGAAATCCATTAGAATTAAATTTTCAAATTGTATAAAATTATGGATATTTCAATTATCAATAATGTAACATAACTTTTTATAATTAAGCTATCTAAAATTAATTTCTGCTTTCTTCTGAGAAAGCTTTATCATTTGCAGGTTGGGTTTGGTTTGAGACAATTCTCTACCTGCTCCTGCAGCTCTAAGTCCAGTCCCTACTCTAAACCCTACTCGGAGCAAAACCGGTCCCGGGTGCAATATAAATATTATCGATATTTTAGGTTCGTGAAGTTAGAAGTTAGAGCTCTGAAATTACATATTTAAAAAGAGTCATGAATGTTAGAGAGGATACAATCAAAACTGTTTTTTAATTAAAAAATAGGAAAATTGATTCAAATAATTTTATTTGGAGCCTTGAGGGGCTGGGGGGGGGGTGCAGAGGGGCTAGCCCCCTGTCGAAAAGTAGTTATAAAAAACGCTGCAATTACAGGATTTGAAGTAAAAAACTGCATTTTTTAATTGTTGAAGTATTGGCTCTGTGCTCAATAGTATACCAAATTCTTATCAATGGCTTGCAGGTTCATGTTTAAAAAAAGTTTTCAACCAGTTTATAATTAACGACATAATTAAATTAATTAAACATGTGCGCAAAATGGTAAAATTTTGTTCGTTCTTCTAGTGTTTTTTTCATGTATTTCTTAGTGTTTTTTAGTGGCTCAGTCAAATTCACTATGTATATAAAGTTCCCATACAGCAGTTTTTTTTGTAATTCATCCACTCTTCACATTTGTCTATATAGTCCATTAATCGTAGGTCTGTGCAGTATTAGGTAGTAAATAGTTCCTGGCAGTACCTGACTATATTTCGTCTGTTCATAATCCATAATAGTCTTTCTGATCGAAGTCCCTCTGTCCTTGTTTGCCAGTAAGGGGCTTATCCCTGTTTTCCTCTTTTAGTCTGCAAAAGTCCTAATAGTCCGATATAATCCTTATTATATTTCTTGTCATTCTTCTTAGGTTGTTAGGTTTTGTGTAAAAATAAGTATTTATATTAAAGAACCACCAATGGATAATTGAATTATGTAAAACGGAAACAGTTACATTATAGAATAGTATTAATTTAAGTAGGATAAATCATTCGGAAGGAGAACTGATCTCCTGAAGGAGGACAGATTATACAGAAGTAGGAAAGATTATGCTTAAGGAGGACGGATTATGCTGAAGTAGGACGGATTATACTGAAGTATGACAGATTATACTGGAGTAGGACGGATTTTACTGAAGTAGGACGGATTATGCTGGAGTAGGACGGATTATACTAAAGGAGGACGGATTATGCTGAAGTAGGACGGATTATACTGAAGTAGGACGGATTATACTGAAGTAGGAAAGATTATACTGGAGTAGGACGGATTATACTGAAGGGGGACGGATTATACTGAAGGGGGACGGATTATGCTGGAGTAGGACGGATTATACTGAAGTAGGACGGATTATACTGAAGTAGGACGGATTATGCTGAAGGAGGAAGATTATACTGAAGGAGGACTGATTATACTGAAGTAAGACGGATTATAATGAACGAGGACGGATTATACTGAAGTAGGACGGATTATAATAAAGGAAGACGGATTATACTGAAGTAGGACGGATTTTAATAAAGGAAGACGGATTATACTGAAGTAGGATGGATTATGCTGAAGTACGACTGATTATACTGAAGTAGGACGGATTATACTGAAGTAGGACGGATTATACTGAAGTAGGATGTATTATATTGAAGAAAGACGGATTATAATGAAATAAGACGGATTATACTGAAGTAAGACGGATTATACTGAAGTAGGACGGATTATACCAAAGGTATATTTGAAAAGGGCGTATTTGAAGAGGAGGATGAAATGGGAAAGAGAATTGTATGATAAGGAGAAAAGAAAGAGAATGGTTCATGACACAGAAATGATTCTTAAATGGATTGAACGAATTAAACACAACATTTTAATCACAGAAACTGTCTTCAGAGGAAAAATTGAATTGTCAACATAAACTTGGCTTTATTAAAGGATTTAGCGTGCTGTAATTCGTTCTCTTGCCTTTAGCTGTACAAACATTATAATTATACAAACAAGGATTCCTGTTATACCATATTACTCTTTTTTAGTATTTATTTGAGAATATATATAAAAACTGTTTGCAACCTGATTCTAATTGAAAAAAAGTATTTTAAAAATGGAAAAGTGAAATACTTTATTTGTACTCACACTAATATATCATGCAGTCAGTTTTTTAGTTTCACGGAGACAGGATTAGTATTAACAATTTCTGTTTAGTTTCATGTTTCAATATTTACAACATATAAGGATATAGTCCATATACAACCTCAACTCTCGACAATACTTATTTATGTATACTAAATACTCATTGCTCAACGTACATCATATACAGGGTGTCCCAGGAAACATGACAGTTGGTGAATAGTTTAAAATGTCTTCTTCCATAATTTGTTGATACTAAAGAGACTAATAACATTTATTATATGACAGTTATATTATAGTAAAATTTATTTCACAGTAAAATATATATGAGTTAAACATTTTTTTAAAGAAATAAACTGCAAAAAGTCTTTAATATCTAATACAGTATGTTAAAGAAGACATTCAAAACTATTCACCAACTGTCATGTTTCGTGGGACACGCTGTATATACTCATAGCTCATACTGGATAATACAGTTACTCAAATCTTATTCATAACTATCAATACTAATAAATATCTACACTCCACACGAATATATAATATATTTACATCCATACTTTCAACCATATATAATATATTTACATCCATACTTTCAACCATATATAACATATTTACATCCATACTTTCAACCATATATAATATATTTACATCCATACTTTCAACCATATATAATATATATACATCCATACTTTCAACCATATATAACATATTTACATCCTTACTTTCAACCATATATAATATATATTCATCCATACTTTCAACCATATATAATATATTTACATCCATACTTTCAACCATATATAATATATTTACATCCATACTTTCAACCATATATAATAGCATATTTACTTTCATTCTTTTCTCATGTACATTTAACCATATCCATTAAGCCTCATCCTACTTAATTAAACTCATCCGTACTTTACCATACTCAGTAATCATCCAAACTAATCTATTTTATCTATGCTCATCCATGCGTATTTTATGTCATCTTTTTAAGTTTATTTTATGATGTTACAGGGCAAATAGTGTTACCAGTAACTTTTAAATAATTTATCTATTAAGGTCTGTTTTCACTGCACAATTACCGTGGCTAATGTTCATTAGACTATATAAAATCATATCTTGGGTCTAACAGTCTTATTCCTATTCCAGAGTTTTCTGGTTCTCACTGTATGCTTTGTATCTGTCATTGAGATTTTCATAGCGATAAATATTCTAACCAATTTCTCCAATTATCCAGTTGTTATCAATACAGTGCATTCGTCCTCAATCCTCAAACACCACACATTCATATTCATAGAACTCAGTTCATCACTACACCCGGAGTAATTGTTTTCACGGGGTTGGATTCTAGTTCTGCTGTAAAACTCCCAGTTGACCTGAGTAATCGTAATAAAAAAGAGTACTCCCATTGCAAGATTACTCCCAGTACACGAGTACTCCTAGTAAAAGAGTACTCCTAGTAAAAGAGTACTCCTAATAAAAGAGTACTCCCTAATAAAGAGTACTATACTAATAAAAGAGCACTCCTAATAAAAGAGTACTTCTAGAACAAGAGTACGCCCTGTACAAGAGTTCTCACAGTACAAGAGTACTCCCAGACTCTGAGTTCAAGAGCACTCCCAGTATAAGAGTACTCCCAGTACATTAGTACTCATGCACAGTAAATGAGTACTCCCAGTAAAAGAGTACTCCCTGTAAATGAGTACTCCCAGTATAAGTAAAAATGTTCTTTAAAAGTCCCATGAGCCATAAACATTGCAATTGTGTAGTGCACACAGACCCATGTCAATTAATGGGTTGATTGTCGAGATACTAGTAAAACTTTTTCCTTCACAACGACATCCCATACAAAAAAAATTGTCAAAATATCGTTGTCATCTTGCACAGTTTCACTGTTCATAATGAAAATTTTAAACTGTTGTTGTTATTTTTTAAAAAAATTCATTATTTTATTTTAAAAAACATTTGAAAATGTTTACTGAATTTTATGTTTTAATCCTAGTTCTCTAAATATATTTCAATAAGAAATTTAAAGCTAATGAAGTTTTAATGACATTTTGAACCTTTTACATTCCTTGGTCGCTTAAAAAAATGTCTGCCCTAGTTTCCTACTGACTCCCAATGTCTCAAACTAATAATCTATTTCAGGATTAAAAATGATTAAACTGTAAAATATCGGAGAAGGTTCAAGAATGGGAGATTGGGTCGAGATATTTGAGAGAAGGGAAGAATGAGGAGTGAGGACTTAGTCCTGAAGTATGTCCTACTCTGCACTTCATGGGGCACAAAGTAAGAATATTTTTTATTGATTTGATACACACAATATACCCATATATCAAATGTTGGAAAATTATGGATATTTATTGAAACTATGTTTTCTAGGCGGAAACTATGTTTTCAAGGCGGAAACTATGTTTTCTAGGCGGAAAGTTGGAAATTCTTTAATTTAAAGGGGACAAAAAAGAAGGGGGTGTCCTACAGTTTCTCCCCCCCCCTTCTCAAGTTTCCCCGTGCAGTACACACCATTTTCTAAATTTATTCCTTTGACAGGTGTTTTTGCATATGGCATATTGTATACATATACATATGTACGAATATCCCTACATTGTTTACTCTGGCTTTCTATTTGTTTTTCTATTTATTTTATTTTTTATCAAAACTTCCTCATTTCCGATTCTTCATATACAATACATTAAAGAAAACATAAACTGGGGGGGGGGATTTTTTATCGACAAGCATCTTTTTTTAATAAACTATTTTCAAGTTCTAAACTCAGCGTCTTCTTCTCTCCCAAATGTATCATTTAGGTTATAGTGTACAGCGTGATAATGTACGCTAATCCTTTACTAATTGTATAGGCCAAGAACTATACCGAGAGCGTACTGCATATTTGATTATTATAAGGAGATTCTGCCTAAACTATAGTATATCAATATTAGTAAACAGTTGTAAGTGTACAGCACAGCTAACTGAGCACACAGGTAGAGAACTATCATCCCACCTGGCTACAATGTACTGGTATACAATGTACTGGTATACCGGCTTCAACGTAGCATAAAAAACACAAAACTGTCAAATTTCCCAGATCCGGGCTGAAAACCCTAAATGCAGGACAAATTAAAGCCCCGTCTTGGAATCCCTAAAACTAATGATTTGAATTGAATTGATGAAAATTTCACGTTTTAACATGCTTGTCATTAGAAAAAGAATTCATATAGCAAATGCCATTTACAAGCTGTCATGAGGTTGAATTGAAACTATTGTGTGATGATATCACTAATCTGTATCTACTTAATCTTGAAATCCAGAGTGGCAAAGGAATTGAGTCTTAAATTTCTATCTCTATGTCTTTGCAACCTGATGGCGTAAAGCTTTGATTTCAAACTTAGATTATTCGTTCGTACAGAATTCACAGTTTGAAATATTTTAGGTTTACGACATTATGTTGCAAAGATTAAGGGATCAGCAAATCAGAGTTTGTGGCAAAGGGTCAATTCCTGTTTAATCCGTTATAAAAGCTGTTTCATATTTTCGCGATGTTTCTTTAACCATTAGACAAATTCAGAAGGAATAAGTCCAATCCATGTAAGTTCCGCCGTCTGGTGAAGTTGTATCTTGATAATCTAGTATCTTATCTTATCACAGTAAAACTTTGCACTTGATAAATATCTTTAATTACCTTCATGCTTAGGTTGGTTTCCCCGACAGATATGTCTAACCCTGACTGTTGGTATCCTGGCCGGGTTCTCCTTCTCCCTTCTCATCCTCAATGCCTCCAGCATCTCCAGGAGTGAGATGTTCCTTGGTCCTCCTCCAGCTAAATACTCTCAGGATATACACGATCACAAGGTATACATGGAGAACAATGGTATCAGTTCGTAAACTTAAATTATTTCCAGATATCACTTTGCGCCAATAGGTTTGATTAGATTATGTTGAGATAAAACCGGGGTTTCTGCTTCTCTGCTATCTCTGCAGTCAAATTGAACTAAAGTTAATTTCCCTTTAGGCCTGACCTAGATTCTTGAACCTGGTTAGGTTGCAGTGTTTTTTTTTAAGATCAGGACGAGAATTATTTATCTGTTTCTTATTCTTACTATTGCGCTTTCCTATATATTCTAGGTTCGTTTTGAAGAGTTTTAGATTTTCATTTTTGTCGGATATTTTTGTCCTGAATCAAGCCCTATCTTGATCCTAGTTCTAATGAGAGAGACTGAAGGATATTAAGTTAATTTCCAGGTGTATCAGTATAACAAGTGTTTAACACAAACTGTACTTTTTCTTGGAAAATACAACAAAACTAATTCTTCGATTCTTAAAATCAATTTTCAGGAGATACAGAGTTTACCTGAGTTAACTAAAGAAATCATTCTTCAATCACATTCCTCTGAAAAAGGTGACTAGAATTTTATATTTTCTTGACGGACATTTTTTATGATATTTCATATTGATCCTATCTTTGTTTTATTTTGAATGTTTTACATTTTGATTTTTGAGAATGGCGAACGAACAAAAGCTTTGCTCTGAGCTCTACTGAATGTGAAGTTTCCTTTTTTCATCCAAAGTTTTAAGAAACTAGTTACTCGCATCTAGCTCTAATTTTCTTTTCCCTATATCCCTGCAACCGTATGGTTTAACCCTTCGATATTTCAAACTTGTAACTTCGATCTATCATGTAACTCATAGTTTAGAATGTCAGAGGCCTTCGAAATCAGGTTGCAAAGATTTACAGATTGGAAAATTACAGTTTGTGGCGAGTTATCTGAGCTAGAAACTCATGTGTTTGATACCCTTATCCTTATTATTATTATTATTATTCTTGATATCCACTGTGGACACTTTATTTCTGCTTAATCCTCTCTTTTTGATATCCTTGATGAGAGTTCTCTCATTGATTGCGAGCAAAATATTCGGTTTCTGATTAACTGTTCGGTAGTTTTAGACACTTTACTGGACATCAAATAAAGATTAAATTAATCCGCAGATTAACAAAAAGAGGAGATCAAGCACTGATCTCGGTATCCACAAAACAAGAGTTTTCAGCTCAAGTCATCTTATCTTTTATTTCTAGATAATGAATCCCTGGCTGCAGATTTAACCCGAAGGGTTCGTGTTCTCTGCTGGGTTCTAACAGGACCTCAGAACCATGTCACAAGGAATATTTTTATTCAAACTAGATTTAATCAGAATTAGGCATCACGTATCACGTATGTATTAAACTCTAAATTTCTAATTTCTATTTATTATTTGCTTCATTTGCAAGCGGATGTCGTAGAGCTTTGATATTTCAAAATTTTATTTAACAGAATTCATATTTGAGTAAAAATAAAATGGTGAAGTTTTACAAAAACAGGTTTCAAAGATATAATGATAATAAAATTAGAGTTTCAAACGAATCGTCAGTTTCTTTAATTGTTTTATAAAAAGCAGAGTTTTTAAAAGTTGCATTTGTCACAGTTATAGGTTCTACAATTTTAATGGTATTTTGCCAAAAAAAAATTACAATTGGCGACCAAAATTTTCATAATATTGATTTTTCTGAATTAAACTAGAGAATAATAAAAACTGATTGGTTAGAGCTAAGCATGTTAAAGCAACCTGGGGAAGACGATGCAACAAACTTATATTTATGAGTTCTCAAGCAGGTAAATAATCTACTGATTTTGGGTCACATGAATAACGTGTAAGGGACCTTTAAAGCATTAAAAGATGCTGCAATAGCTAATAAATAACAGTCTTCAAAATATTTAGAAATAAGGAAATTTTACAATGATATCTAATAATAATAATAATATTGTTGAATATTATAGATAGTTCTCTGCCTGCCATAGCTCTCAAGGTTCAGGAGGGGAGGGATAGTCTTTGGGCAAAAACAAAACAGGCATTCAAGTAAGTAATTAAATATTTTGTCGTAAATCCTTCTATTTGATTGACTATTTGATTAACTAGGTATATCTATGATTAAATATTTGATTATCTAGGTATATCTATGATTGACTATTTGATTATCTAGGTTTATCTATGATTGAATATTTGATTATCTAGGTATATCTATGATTAAATATTTGATTATCTAGGTATATCTATGGTTCAATATTTGATTATCAAGGTATATCTATGATTGAATATTTGATTATCTAGGTATATCTATGATTGCATATTTGATTAACTAGGTTTATCTATGATTGAATATTTGATTATCTAAAAATATCTCTGATTGAATATTTGATTATCTAAAAATATCTCTGATTAAGTATTTGATTATCTAGGTATATCTATGGTTGAATATTTGATTAACTAGGTTTATCTATTTTATCTATGATTGAATATTTGATTATCTAGGTATATCTATGGTAGAATATTTGATTATCTAGGTATATCTATGATTAAATATTTGATTATCTAGGTATATCTATGGTTGAATATTTGATTATCTAGGTATATCTATGGTTGAATATTTGATTATCTAGGTATATCTATGATCACCATCTGAACGAGGCGGACTGGTTTCTCAAGGCCGACGATGATACCTACGTAGTAATGGAAAACCTGAGATTCATGCTCGAACCTTACAATTCTAGTCAACCCATGTACTTCGGTTGCAAGTTCAAACCGTACGTGAAGCAGGGTTATATGAGCGGTGGAGCGGGATACGTTCTCTCAAAGGAAGCGATTAAGCGGTTTGCAACAAGAGGTATAAAGTTTGATTAGTTTTTAACTTTGAACTTTGGTACTTTTTACATTTCCATGATTGCTTAATCTCTGTATCTAGGGTTGTCTGATGACTCTGGTGTGATCTGTAGAACGGACGGAGGAGGAGCTGAGGATGTAGAAATGGGGAAATGTATGGAGAATCTCGGAGTTCTTGCTGGAGACTCCAGGTAATGTCTAGACTTTGAACCTCAGAGTTATAGCCTTAGACTCCAGGGACTCCATGTTATACCAAACCTTTAAACCTATGAGATCTCTCCGGAGACTACAGGTTATACCAAATCTTTAAACCTCGGAGATTTTACCGGAGACTCCAGGGACTCCAGGTTATACCAAACCTTTAAACCTAGGAGATCTCTCCGGAGACTACAGGTTATACCAAATCTTTGAACCTCGGACATTTTACCGGAGACTCCATGTTATACCAAACCTTTGAACCTCGGAGATTTTATCGGAGACTCCAGGGATTCCAGGTTATACCAAACCTTTTTAAACCTCGGAGATCTCACCGGAGACTCCATGTTATACCAAATCTTTGAACCTCGGACATTTTACCGGAGACTCCAGGGACTCCATGTTATACCAAATCTTTAAACCTCGGAAATTTTACCGGAGACTCCAGGTTATACCAAACCTTTTTAAACCTCGGAGATCTCACCGGAGACTCCATGTTATACCAAATCTTTGAACCTCGGACATTTTACCGTAGACTACAGGTTATACCAAACCTTTGAACCTCGGAGATTTTACCGGAGACTCCAGGGACTCCAGGTTATACCAAACCTTTAAACCTAGGAGATCTCTCCGGAGACTACAGGTTATACCAAATCTTTAAACCTCGGACATTTTACCGGAGACTCCAGGGACTACAGGTTATACCAAACCTTTGAACCTCAGGGATCTTACATGAGACTCCATGTTATATAAAATCTTTGAACCTCGGAGATTTTACCGAAGACTCCAGGTACTCCAGGTTATACCAAACCTTTGATCCTGGGAAATCTTTCCGGAGACTCCAGGAACTCCAGGTTATACCAAACCTTTGAACTTCGGAGACCTTACAGGAGACTCCAGGTTATATCAAATCTTCGAACTTTGGAGATTTTAACGGAGACTCCAGGGTCTCCAGGTTATACCAAACCTTTGAACTTCGGAGATCTTACAGGAGACTCCAGGTCATATCAAACCTTTGAACTTCGGAGATTTTACCGAAGACTCCAGGTTATATCAAATCTTCGAACTTTGGAGATTTTAACGGAGACTCCAGGGTCTCCAGGTTATACTAAATCTCTGAACCTCGGAGATCCCACCAGAGACTTCTCCTCTGAATCTTCGAGTTTTTGCCGATTTTATCATATTAGCGTAAATGGTCTGGTTTCCATGTTATTAGCAATGTGGTATCAATAAACTTGTTATTTAGGGATTCCTTGGGCCGCGGACGATTCTTTCCGTTTGTCCCGGAGCACCATCTCATTCCTGGACATATGCCCGATGATTTTTGGTACAAGAAGTATATTTACTACCCTGTAGCAGAAGGTATGGGGTGCTGTAGTGATAGTGCTGTTTCCTTCCATTATGTGTCTGCGAACCAGATGTATGTTATGGAATACCTCCTTTACCATCTTAGACCGTATGGCATTGATAGGAAAATAGGTAAGTGTACAGTGTAGACATGCAAACAAATTTACATTTGTTCCGAATAATTTCTTTTTTGATTTATCTCAAACTTTACAGAAAATGCGTCTTTGCCACAATTATGATTTTCTAATCCCTATATCTTTTCAACCCAATGTCGTAGACCATTCTATTTATAACTATTTTGGATCAAATAAACAAAATTTGAAATGTCAAAGGTTTACACCATCATGTTGCAAACATAAAAGGATTAAAAATTTGAGCCTATAATCAGTTCTTCTCTTTCTGATTTCATCTCTCATGACTACGTAATGTTTAAAAAATCTTCCATTTTCTGTTTACCGTTAAGCAAAATTTATAATTGTGAATCCGGAAGAAATTTCTTAACAAAAAAAAATGCGGGAAAAATGTCAAACCCTAACACGCATTTAATTGATTTTTGTATTTCAGAAAGAATAGAAACCCCAGTGAATGCTCCTCCAAACAAGTCAAAATCTTAGCCCGGCAAATTCTTCAGTTGAAAGGTTCTTACTGTCAGATAAACATTAAAGTTTTACAAACTTAAAAAATGTTAATTCTAAAACGAAATTTTATCCAGAGGCAAAAACGAACCAACCTTATATGGTCTCTTTTTTAAGTCGATCAAAAAACAAAAAAAATGGCTTTAAGTTCAATCTTGATCGTGTTTTTTTTTATTTTAATCTGAAAATGTTGGTTCATGTCAACCTTAAAGCAGTACAGTACAGTACAGTTCTCACAATGAAATGTACTTTGCGTACATAACCCAACAGTACAGTACACCAACTAGATGAAAGACGACATGTCCTGCAAGATCTAAATATTGATTAAATAATCATAACTCATGAACGGATTATTTTAAACAAACCATTTTTATAAACGCACACATTCCTATCTTGCCTCAAATAGATGTTAATAATAATAAATACTAAAACATAAACTTAAATACTCTAAATGTTATTTCATATGGTTAATTAGACATTAAACAAATTTCACATTTTATATCTTTATCGCCATGATTAAAATTTAAGATTTATTTTTACCATTTTACCATATTTATGGTCATTTATCTATTACTCTAGTCTTTATAATTCGACATGTTATAAAATTATGTTTTTATTTTTTGTTACGTTTCTTTCAAAAGGCCTAAGCTAGGGTGTAACTTTTACTTTTAAATTTGATTTATTTGTTTATTTTCATTCTATAAAAAAATATTATTATCAACATTAAAAATATATACCCTATTATGTACTATATGGTTTGTAAAGATGTTTTTTTTTATGGCCTTATGTCGAGCATAGGGGGTTTCTGAATAAGTGAAAAAAGAATTAAAATTATTAAAAAAGCTATTTTAATTAAGATGAAAATATTTATTCTCCTATGCTCATAAAATCTACCCGTTTATACCCCCCCCCCCCCGATTTACCACAAAAAAGTAGGAAATATTGGATAAAGGCTTTGTTATTAAAATCCTACTATCCTTTTAAGAAACCGTTTGCTAATCCCGTCAATTCAGACAGGAGTGGAACTCGTATCCTGAACTGCGTAGTGCGTAGAGTATCCATCCACTTTTTATTCTCATTCCATATTCTTCCTTCCCCCTTTTAATTTTCTAGAATTTTTGGAAAATTTTAAGGGTGATTTTAAAACTCTTCATACATGTATTAGTACCCTTAAAACATATCTCTGTTATTGTTCCTTTATGTTTTAATATTATTTATATGCTTCCAACATATACAAGTGTATACATGTAATTATGTACAGTTACACTTGTATAAAAACATTCCTGATCTCAATAAAAACTAAAATCTTATTTTTTATTTTTTTATTTTTAGTTGAAACGGCATTAATTAGTTGTTATTCATGATATATATAAAATATATCTTGTTGAAGGGACTTAAGTCTAATTTCAAGAAAACTTCAATGCAAAGATGGCAATGATCGATTCACAACGATACCCTTAAAAAAATTGTCTGATCGACATGTATGAATCAGATATCAATCTTCACAATTTTGAGAATTTGATATAAATTTTTATAATTTTGAAACCTTGTTATTTTAGATTGTGGTTTCTCTACAAAAGGGACTTGTACATTTCTAGGATGGGAATTATCTAAATGTATCACTTGTAACCCTGGAAAACTTACAATATATTTCACATTATTGACCAGATAAAGGTTTCAATCTGGAGATTCCATCTTTGCCTAGAGGGTCACTTGAAATTACGCTTACAGTCTCTTTAGGAAAGCAATTTCTTCATTCTGCTAAAAGATCTGCTAACAGGGTATCTCTAAAAAGATCTGCTAACAGGATATCTCTAAAAAGATCTGCTAACAGGATTATCTCTTAAAAGATCTGCTAAGAAGATCTTAAAAGATCTGCTAACAGGTTATCTCTAAAAAGATCTGCTAACAGGTTATCTCTAAAAAGATCTGCTAACAGGATATCTCTAAAAAGATCTGCTAACGCGGTATCTAAAAAGATCTGCTAACAGGGTAACTCTAAAAAGATCTACTAACGGGGTATCTCTAAAAAGATCTGCTAACAGGTTATCTCTAAAAAGATCTGCTAACAGGGTATCTCTAAAAAGATCTGCTAACAGATTATCTCTTAAAAGATCTGCTAAGAAGATCTTAAAAGATCTGCTAACAGGTTATCTCTAAAAAGATCTGCTAACAGATTATCTCTAAAAAGATCTGCTGAGAAGATCTAAAAATATCTGCTAACAGGTTATCTCTAAAAACATCTGCTAACAGGTTATCTCTAAAAAGATCTGATAACAGGGTATCTCTAAAAAGATCTGATAACAGGGTATCTCTAAAAAGATCTGCTAACAGGGTATCTCTAAAAAGATCTGCAAATATGGTATCTCTAAAAAATCAGCTAACATGGTATCTCTAAAAAGATCTGCTAACAGCATATCTCTAAAAAAAATCTGATAACAGCATATCTCTAAAAAGATCTGCTAACAGGGTATCTCTAAAAAGATCTGCTAACAGGTTATCTCTAAAAAGATCTGATAACAGGGTATCTCTAAAAAGATCTGATAACAGGGTATCTAAAAAGATCTGCTAACAGGTTATCTCTAAAAATATCTGATAACAAGGTATCTCTAAAAAGATCTGATAACAGGGTATCTCTAAAAAGATCTGCTAACAGGGTATCTCTAAAAAGATCTGATAACAGCATATCTCTAAAAAGATCTGCTAACAGGGTATCTCTAAAAAGATCTGCAAATATGGTATCTCTAAAAAATCAGCTAACATGGTATCTCTAAAAAGATCTGCTAACAGCATATCTCTAAAAAAAATCTGCTAATAGCATATCTCTAAAAAGATCTGCTAAAAAGAAACAGAGTAGTTCATAACAGAGTAAATTTTATATACGGTTTAAGAAAGGGAAAATATTTGCTGCATGAAGAGGCGAATACAGGATTAGAGGATATTACCCCCCTCCCCCCCCCAGGGCGGTTTCAGGATTTTAAAAAAGGGGGGGTTAAAAAATCTTTATCCCCTGTTATCTTATAAAAAAAATGTTGCTAAAAAGTTCAATATTTACCCAACTAAAATTACAGTTTCTTCTTCTTAAATCATGTTTAATTTATCTTGTAGAAGACATCAGTAAGAATTTTTCATGTTTATTTTTATAGTTAAAAATAAAAGTTTACCATAAGAAGGCTGAAAGTAAAAAAAGAACCTTTTGTTTAAATTAGAAAAAAATTTTAAAATTATTCCAGTACAGTGACAAATAAAGCGATAAATAAAGCAAATCTATCTAATAAGAAAAATAACAATAAATACAAGATTTGATAACACTTCAGTTCATATTTTAAATCATTGCTCAAAGTTACCCCCATTCCATGCCATGCGAATAATTGACGCTATTTAATATGACTTTTCTCCTGTGCAGTAAAATTTCTTTTCTTCATGTAAAACTGTGGAGACAGGATGACTTAGACCTTCCAGCTCTAGTGTATTTCAAGTAACCAGAGCTGGGAACTTTAGAATAGTGGATATCAAGATTAATGCTTAATCCTCTCTTTTTGCGAATCTCGAGGCTAAAATAATCTCGAGATTATGTTAGTCTCGAGATTAAATATTTAGATCAACAAATTTGATCCTAGTAACGCCATGGAAGGGCATTCATTTAATGTCTCATCCATTTATTTAGTTTAAAAAAAATATCAAACATATTATTTCATATTTTTCTTCACCGATTAATTTACAAAATGGCCGACAAAAATTCGTTATTTGTTAGCAATTGCGGAGGTCTCTCATTGCCGAGGCTTTGGTCAATACAATTTACGAACTATATTCCTTCACTCTCATTGGAGAAAACAATGTACGGATATCCAAAGAGAGAGAAAAAAGAGTGGATTAAGGACTAAAATTAAAAGTCTCCACGGTGGATATTCGGATTAAGTAGTTGGGATTAAAGGTTATCCATTCTAAAGTTCCCAGCTCAGTACGAATATTTTCGAAATTTTTTATAGCTGAAGCAACAGTCCTTCAGTGTTACGCCAAACAGAAGCATTATCGGACGACAAAAATTTTCGGACAACCCCTCACAAAGTTAAAAACTATACTGGAGCACATTTTTCAGTCTTTTTTAAGCATTGGAAGGGTTTAAAAATCCTAATACCTGTTTTCTAGATTATCTGGTATTATTTGTATAAAAATTGAAAACAAAGATTTGCTAAAAAATAACTTCTAACCATACCATAGTGAAAAGGTAATTTTTACAATTAACAAATTTTATAACTTGGAAATTCTCAAATTAGGAAACTATTTCTTGTGAACAATATTTTATTGATATTTTGTACAATTGTTTATTATATATTTTATATTCTGTAGAATATTGACAAGGGAGAAATATTTTACATTCTGCGAGAATAAAGATGTTGCATGTATAATAAATGAACTTATTTAAAACAAATATTTGATTTGACCAAAGTTTTGACTTAATAAGGCGATATAAATGGTGTCTGATGATCTGTAATTGTAGATTTAAAAGTTGATAAAAGTTAGGTTTTACACAACATTACAGTAATTGTTGATGTTATTTAATGTTACCCAGCTTATTCAGAGAGTTACAATTCGATTCACAACAATCACTTTTAAACCTTAATCTGAACACAGGTAACAAAGATATCGTCAGTTTTTTCATCTTGAAATACATAAATTATGTCGACCTTCTTTCTTGTCATTAGTGTATAAATCACGATGGAACATTATCACTTTTCAACAAGAACAACAATGATATCTCGCATCATGCTTGATCAGACAAAGGTTACTATTGTGAATCGAAATGGAATTAACGTTGACAGAACTTCGAACACCAAACCAAACCAGAACTAGGGCCTGGCACTGTTAAACAAACTACTTATGTACAATTGTATAATTGTACAGTAAACGCTGTACAGTACTACTCTGAGAGTACATCTGAAACGTGGGAGATATTCTTCAGATTACCAGGGGACAGGCTGCCTTGTACCAACCTTAGAGCATCCTGAAAACAAAGAAATTAATTACTAATCAATTAATCATTCACTGAGTAAAAATGAGTACCTGGAGAACAGTCGAGTTTACTGAGAGTTTATTGAACGAAGTTCCAACATCAGATATTCCAGATACTCTCCGGCTTCTGGAAGTAAAACAAATCTTAGAATTTTTTGCGTATTTTTGCAAGACATTCCTTTAGCAAGATTAATTTTTGACAGACTGACGGACACGACAACGACGATATCTTCCCTGTTGTTACTAAATAAGAGGCACAGTACAAAACAAATGGCGGTTTTTTTAATAAATACATTATGTACATAATATCGACCCAGTGATCAAGGGTACCACAAACCAATATCAAAGTAATAGAGTCCTCTTTAATCTTACATAACCATTAACCTGATGTTTGTTACCTTGGAGATGATCTCCCTGATAAACTATCCGTGGAGTTGGGACGGGACGGAGGACGGGAAGACGAGGATGAGGATGATGACAGATCTAGAGGAGCACTCTGAGTCAGGTTAAACATCCCGCTATCGTTGGGTTTGGACAGGATAGGAGATACACTCTTATGTCCGTGAATCCACTTCTCTACATTTGAAATTAAGTTGTAAGTATATTTTTAACTACGAAGATCATAATCAAGAGTTCCCGTAAAATGTATACCTGTTAATGACGGATAAAGTTGCTGCTCCCAGAAATTCTGAATATATTCTGTTTGATAAACTGGCGTAGGTTGAACCGGGTACTTTTGCGGATAATTAAACTCGGAATTAGAGTAACTGTTCAATTCCTGGTAGGATGCATTCTCCGGAGAAAACGATCCAAATCTGTCCTGATGAACTGGTAAATGAGTTCTAAACCCCTCGTTTGATTGACTCATCATGGACGGAGTAGGATGGTAGAAAGGATGACAGTGATCAACATACTGTTGAGAAATAGTATACGATCTAAACCCACGATCCTGCTCTTCACAAGATGAATATGTTCCGAATCCTTGTTGTAGAGGATAGTTTTCGTACATTTTCTCATTTCCGGTCTGTTCCAGTGTACTGTAAGAGATCCAGGATTCATCCGGTTTCTCCTCCTTTATGCAAGGTTCCATTTTAACCAGAGAAAACGCGTCCTCATTCTTCTTACTTGACTTGGTTCGGGGTGATTTCTCAACTTTCTTCTGTTTGTCTCCGATCCTGATCATCTTGAGATTAATCCCAACCATCAGGGAGGATTTTAGTCTACAGTACTGGCACCAACCTCTACAAATAAATGCGGATTGTGAAGTCTCAAAAAAAACATGTAAAGAAAAATTTTTTTTTTCTTGCATTAAAAACATAAAAATCCATTTTAATTCAGTACGAAACCAATATTTAATGGGGCTCCTTGTAGAAACCAATATTTAATGGGGCTCCTTGTAGAAACCAATAAACAAGTTTGCGAAGACGACATTCAGATTTTAGTTTACCTGAGCCTAGGTGGGCAGCCTAGTGTACAAATCTTGTAAACAAACTTATCATGAAAGGTTCGTTTTAGAAACTGTTTATCCGCTTCACAGGTGTAGATTCCGTAGTGTAAACCTAAGGAAATAACAGGTTTATTCGAGGAAACAAGTTTAGAGGATTTATATAATTTGAAAATACATTGGAACGAAACGGAAGATTTTTTTGGAAAGCGGAAAGAACTTTTTCCATGCTCCAGATATGATTTATCAAATTTTAGATAAATAAAAGATAATTGTGAACACAAGTATTGATAAACTTGTTAAATACGACATGCATTTAACTCTGAAGAAAAGAAAGGACTTATTCCATGATTTATCAAATTTAAAATAAAAGTTATTGGAAACATAAATATTTATCAACTTGTTGAATACTTCATTTTACTCTGAGAAAACTGGTTCACGTCAAACTAAAGAAATCTTATATGTTTTCGATCAAAAGAGCTATTAGGTAAAACAAAAATGTTTTGAATTTATAATATGTAACCGGATAAATTGGCTTTTCTCTTACTTCAAATTAAAGACCAAGGTGTTACGACAAATCAAAGCAACTTCAAAGTCAACCCAGTTTTGAAAATTGGTGCATATTTTCATAGCTGGCAATAGATCTCTGTGGATTCTAGAATGGCTCTAGTCTTAAAAAACTTTGTATTGAAAGAGACTGTTAACCTTTAGAAGACAGTATATACCTGTATTTGGACGAAGCTGGCAGATTCTACACTCAGGATTAGATACTTTCTCCTGCCTCACAGGTTTCAAATATGCTTCTCTCCAGTCTTGAAACAGCTCAGGATAAGTCCTCTCAACATTTATCCCAGTTTTCAATTAAAAAGGTTTTTTTTAAAGTTTCAGCTAAAAAGAAGTAAAAAAGATATTGCCCCCCCAAACCCCCCTCTCCTCCTCAAAATTCTATGGGAGGGGACGAATCTATTCAATATGTAAAATTCATCATGAAACAATATATTTTAACATGTTTTAGGGCTTTTCAGGTTCAAAAGGTAAATCAAATTTCGGGGGAAAGGGGGGGGGCGTATTTCTCCCTCTCTCTCTAGGGTGGGCAATTCCTAGGGGGCAAAAACGTCATGTGTGTGTGTCTGTACCAAAAGAGTGTGTGTTAGTTTAAAGTACCAAAGGTGTGTACTGTAGGTATATAGAGTACATACGAATCTCGGTATTTGTACAGTCTAGGAGAGTACATTTGTTTATTGTTAATTGTTTACTTAGAAATAAGTTTAATATACATTAATATAGTATATTATTTATATATTTAAGTCAACACTATAAGCCAAATTTTCACGCAAAGAATATAACTTGATTGAAGTTTACAACAAATATAGTCGTTATTCAAGTTTAATTATAATTGACAACATTGTTCTGCAATTTGCTTGACTGTAGTCATGTTGTGTTTCTGTACCAAAAGAGTGTGTGTTAGTTTAAAGTACTGGTCTGCAAAGCAGTGCGACTGGCTTTCTCATGCCAGACCAGCGCCATTTCCTTTCCTTTATTCCTATTTCTTGGCAATTCCTCCTTGCCCCTAAAAACCAAACACATGTTTATAAAATGCTTAAAAAAGTTTTTAAAAATATTTGTAGGGAAATGTTTCCTGGAGCCAATTTTCAGCATCTGTACCCATTTCTTCCCATGCAATCAACCTGGAGCAAAATATTTTTTTTCCAGTTTTAAGAATTTAAGTTATAATCGTAGGTTATTCAATAAGTCACACACATTTAACACTAGAATTTGACACAGAAAGTTTGTAATTAATAAGCCAGATTCATTCATTCAATGCCGGAATTTTGCCAAAATGTGACACGAAAGCTGTTTTGAAGGTAGTAATATGTACTAATCATGAAAATGATTTTATAATAGGAGCAAACCTAAGATTCTCAGGCTCCTGTGGGATATAATCGTTTTCAGATTGGTTGCGTATTTGCTGAATATGATCTGTTTAATACTACAACTTTTATACAAAATTGTATTCACATGAATTTTTGTATAATTTTGACACAGTTTTATTTCTCAATACAGGAACATCAGATAGATGTCTGATATCGTTCAACGCCTGAGATTCTCAGGTTTCATCCTATACCCCCTTTCATTTTTCCTTTACAGTCCCTTTCAGACGATTTTTGCTAAACCTATCCTTAAACAATTTGTCTGAGAACATGCATAATGCACATCTTTGGATTATTCTAGAGGGGGGGAAGGGGCACGGAATGACTGTCCCAGGCTATGCTTAGGGTTAAACTACGGCTTTGATAAACCAAAATGTAGAAAAAACCTTATGTTTGACATTTTGTAAAGAAATTATCAATCAGACCTGCAGTTTATCTGATTTCAGTGCTCACTCTTTCAATATAATTCTCAAACTAACGTTAAAGTTAATGTTTATTGGTATGCTGTACTTATGGGACAAGCGTACACTGTACAATATCCTATCCATGGAGATGTGAATATATAGAGGAGGCAACAGCATAATATAACATATCAGGGTCCTACCTACAGCCAGGACGTTTACAAGAAATATTATTTCAGATCTCTCTCTTTAGTTCAAGGCAGAACTCTGTATGCAAGTTTTTTTCCTGTATTATTATTTTGTCAAATCTAACACTAGTGCTATTGTCTGTGTTAACTCTATGACATTAATATCTATGGTTTGACCGGAGATAATCCTGTCGACCCAAACAACCTGAACCAGTAATATACAGAACTGGTTTGGAGCAAGGAGTGATTTTTCTGAAGTATTAATATTATCATCATTATTTTTTTAACAAATTTATATTTGAGACTTTTTAGCTTGTAACATTTATAAAATTATAAACATCTTGTAACATTCTTTTCTGAATACAAAAGGAAAAGAATGATTTAACCAGTCTTAAACAACTGAATATTTAAATCTAAAAAAAATCATTATTTAGTTTTTATATGATTATTGATTATCATGAACGATTGATAAAGTGTTAATTTATACAATAGCTTGGAAACCCAGCTTTGCGGAAAATTTAATTTTCCAATAAAAGTCAATCAATTTCTAATCGAAATCTGAGGTCCAGGGGTTCATGAGCTACGATCGGACTCATCGCGCGGACATACATCCATGAACAACAAACAGACGGACAGACCAACAAAGATTACTTCTTTCTATATTCAGAGCGTCCCATATCATATTAGATTATCTCTAATCTTTAACACCTAAATACGAACATAATACTCGAAAAATCTAGCATTTTCTGCAAAAAATAAATTCTATTAGCCTTATTAAATTTTTCAAAATGATTCATTCTATTTTAAATTTTCTGATTTGTTCCCCAAATCGTAATTTTACCCATTGACGCGGTCTAATTTGATGTGGGACACCCTGTATATAGATGTCCAAAAAAAGACGACGTTATCCAATTTATTTTTTTTATTTTTGAGTCTTGATAGAAAACACATATAAAAGGGTGTAGCTCACTAAACATGACAACTGAGAGAGGACTGAAAAATATATCGTTGATAACAAAATTGTACTTATGTAAGGTAGTTGAACTGAGTATGCAGTATTGTGGACAAAATTTGAAGAATTTGTAGAAATCAGCGAATAAATTAATATAAAATAAGAAATTTAATATAATGATGAAAACGAAATAATTGATTCTTGCATTGATTTATTGACAAATTTCAAAGTTAGTAATTATACACGTGGAAAAGTTTTATATGTCTCAAATGAATCCTAAAAACAACACTGCATTCTCAGTTTAACTACTTTACATAGCCGGTCTGTCCCTTGTTTAGCACTTAGTCATTTTAGACTGCTATCTTTAGGTTGTCTAGTGAGACACACAAATATTCCTCTTTCCTTCCTGCATATTACGATTTTGTTTTCGTTTTATTATTTTGTATTTACAGAAATTATGAAAATACAAACATGATCTAGAACATTAAACACATTCATCATTTTTATTATGTTTAGGGACAATACAAACAGGCGGTTTTTTTATATATCAAACATAACACTTTTTTAGAATTTATACAATGAGAAGCAGAAAGCTATGCGATTTAGAAGACGACATTAATTCGATACTTATGGGTATAATTGATGTTAGAAAGCAAATAGTTTTACTAGAAACTTATTAAATCACTAGCTAAGTGAAATGAGCCTGTTTACACTGCACAATTGTTGTATTTCATGTTCACAGAACTATTTAAAGTCATATCTTTTGTCTAACAGTCGTCTTCTCATCCCAGAGTTTTCTGGTTCTCACTGTATGCTTTAAAAATTCTTTAGGTGCCAGGAAAGTTTTTTGTTTTACATTTTTCTATATTTAGAATGGAAAAGTAAAGCATCTCTGTTTATTTTAATGTTATATGCAATTTTAAAGCAAATAGTCATTAAAGAACATCTAACCAATTTTTGAAATAATACTAATTTTAACAATTTTGATAAATAAGGAGATTCGTTGCAAAGGGGGAAAGATTCTGTAAAAATAATCATATCGGATTTGAAATCGAGAAAAGATAAAACAAATGCTTAGATGAAAAACATATTCTGTATATGCCATAGATTCAACAAAATTATTAAGAGTAATCAGTAATCACACAGAATAAAACAAATAAATTATAGATACATACATTTGTTTAAAAATAAAAATTCCTCACTATAAATTAAATGTTCAATATTAGAGGGTGCCCCACGAAACATGACAGTTGATAGACGACGTGAAGGTCGTCTTTGATCTTTGAAATAGTTTGCGGCATTTAATCGTCCACACAAACTCTTAGATGTATGATTCTTGAATTAATAATCGCAAAATTCACCTAGTCCTGGCATTTACACAATGTGGTCTGTCTTTTATTGTGCTTTCAATTTTACCGTAAATTTTAAGAATTTCTTTCAGACTGACTATTTCTAAATAAAACCAAAATGATCTCAATCTCGACGAAATTCGCTTATCTTCGATAAGTTCAAAAGCACAAAAAAGACAGACCACATTTTGGAAGTGCCAGGTCAGGGGTATTTTGTGACGAGTGAATGCTGCAAATTGTTTCAAAGACGAACTTCAAGTCATCTTTTAACTCAGTTGAGTCTACTGCCATATTTCTTGAGACATCCTGTTATAGATAAAAGCATAAACATTTTTTGAATTTTTTTTAACTCGAACATTATTTTGGTTACAGTGCCGTACAAGACTGTATGTACTAAACACACTGTACAGTGTCCTCAAAGATGGTACGGTACAATTTCAAACCAACGTGTTAGAAACTCCAACTTTCTGTCACCAAAAACTGGTCTTCTAGGACGATGTCAGAGCAAACAGTAAAATTATAATGAAATGTTTTAATATTTCAGTTAATTTCAACATTTAGCCAAGCAGTAGATTTAAGTATATGTTTACAGAAATTAAATAGATAGGAAAAAAACATTTTGAAAATTCCGTAACAAACACAAAACATTCAAACTTTTTTTAAAACTGGATAGTTTTTATTAACATAATTGTACATTGTTAAAATAGATATTAAACATGAGATTATAGAGATAAAGTTTTAAACATTTCCCATGTACATTGAGGTCTTTTACAGATTATAAGACTCTTATACTTTTTTGATTAATTTATGGACTTCTATGAAAATATTTGAATATTTCTGCCATTTTCATTTTGTGGCAGTTACAAACCATGCAAAAACATTGGCGTTGGTCAAATTTTTTTTTTTTTACCGGTGTCAAGGTCAAGTCAGGTCAGGTTGGATCTTGGAAATCCGTGAACTCATTTATTTGCTATTCTCACAAGGAGCTTGAGGTAGATTTACCGGGTTTACCAGGTTTACCAGGTTTACCAAGTTTACCAGGTTTACTAGGTATACCAGGTTTACCAGGTTTAACAGGTTTTCCAGATTTTCCAGGTTTACCAGGTTTACCAGGTTTACCAGGCTTAACAGGCTTAACAGGTTTTCCAGATTTACCAGGTTTACCAGGTTTACCAGGTTTACCAGGTTTACTAGGTTTACCAGGTTTACCAGGTTTACCAGGTTTACCAGGCTTAACAGGCTTAACAGGCTTACCAGGTTTACCAGGTTTACCAGGTTTGGAAGAGGTATGTAAAGTAAATACTTGGAATAATTAAGAAGAAAAATCACCAGAAAATTCACCAGGACATTTCATTGAGAAAAATACAAAATAAAATTGAATTTTTAAATTTTTTTTTTTTTTTGGAATGCCAAGCAAATGGTAAAAAATTCTAAACCCGTAAAAAATTGCACATAATGTTGACCTTCTAGTTTTCAGTGTGTGAGTGGATTATAACACACTCACATTACTTTTCTTAATATTTAGAGATGGAAGGCGACATTTGTGGTTGGAGTTGAAATCTTGAACTCAGGAGCACCCACATTTTTCTACCTTCATACCTGGCAGGGTTCCCATCACAACATTATTTTCCTGAATAAGAATATTCATTATTATTATTATTATTATTATTATTATTATTTTTATGATTATTATTATTATTATTAATATCATTATTATCAAAAATACCTGATCTAGATAAAGCATAGAAATCTGCGACATTCTTCTGGCTGAACAGCAAGGTCCTGCTGCACTGTGAAGGTTCATCTGTAGAAGATGAGTGTGTGGAGACTCAGGAACCTCTCCTGCACATTCAACAAAAAGTTCATTAAACATTTTATTTTGACTAATCAGGAACAAGAAAAATATATTCTTAATGCAGGGAAATCTCAAGATATGAGCTCAACATTTTTTCAATTATTTTTGAACTGTTATAAAATTTGATATAAATGGTTATGGATTTGAACCAAAACTTGATAAGTAAGTATGTAAATATTGGAAAACAACAGAGATTAGATTCATATTCATCTAAAACCAAAAATTTTTAATATGGAAGTCTAAACCCATAGAGAATAGAATATATATTAGAGGGGAATTTACTAGAATAAAGTGTAAAACGGCCATTTTGTTGTACTGTTTCCATACTGCAGGTGTACTTCACATATTTATGCTATAAAACCTTTTGGGCCCTGGAATATCATTTTATAGAAAATCTAAAATTATTGTTAAAAGAAAACCAAATTATGAAATAGGCTGGTTTCATAATTGACCATTTCACATAGACTCTATGCTTTCCACTTTACAAACGATGATTTTCCGTTATAACTATAAATCAAATGATGTTTTTATTCACCTAATGCATTAAAAAGTTTATTTAACAGTTCAAAAAATTCGAAATTGAAATGAATAGTCTAGGGAACATACTGTATTAATGTACTCTACTGCATATAATTTGTGAACATTTACATGATTTGTACACTTTGAACT
>NW_019396885.1:0-118261 GCF_000591075.1 Eurytemora carolleeae | reverse complement strand
CCTCCTGACACTAGCTGTTTACAGGGAAATTGATGAAAGCCTGCATCCCAACAGATTCTTTTCCCCTCATGAGGATTTATCGTATTTTGTGATAATCATATTGTCAATAAAATTAAATCTTTATGTATCTAGTAAATATTTGATTTGATTTGATTTGATATCTATTAGATTGATTATATAATGAGATGGTAAAAATACTGACGAAGATTGATTGCTAACCCAACCTGAACCTGATGAATATTTGGATGGAATTGGATCTCTCATTTCTGTTTTTGAAATCAAACCTGGCAAATTGAGACCGGCCTTGGCTTACTCAAGGTTAAACACAAGTTATAGTTTAGCATTTATAAACAATTTCCTAATTAGGTTTTATATCCATATCAAATATTCATGATAAAATATTATACAAATACACTTAAATACAATACAGTCTAGCAGAGATGATCCTACACCTACTTACAATACAATCTAGGAGAGATGGTTCTACACTTTACTACAATACAATCTAGCAGAGATGGTCCTACACCTACCTACAATAGGAGAGATGGTAATTTAATTACACGCAAGATACAAAGGGACAGATGAAATAGTCATTTAGGAATTAACAAGAAAACGTTCTGATATGTAATATAGAGCTAGGCGATTTTATGGATTTTTTCCCTTTCATTTAATTTAAAGATCTTGTATACAAAGTATATACATGGACCATTTCACATAGACTCTATGCTTTCCACTTTATCTAGATTTATGGAGGAATTAAATTTAGAAATATAAATTTTAGATTAAAAACCAAATTTTAGATTTATGACCGTTTGAAAATTATATTTTTTTCTAGGAATTTGTCTGTGTTGCAGAAAATAGCAAAATATACTTTTTTATTGATTTTAAACCATTATATTATACATTATACATATATTATCTCCTTCTCTTTCAAATATGCATAAAAATCAGTCTAATCCCTCTTATCAATCTTTAGTCCTACTTTGTGCACACAGCACAGGGAATTGTTTAGTAATAAACTTATTCAAAAATGCACAAAATATCCCAGTTTTCAGACACATTTTTTAATTAACAATCGCTTTCGCCACAAAAGCCGGGTTCTTTTTTTCCTGGATTTTGAAACTATATGACATTAATGGCAAGGTTTAAATTAAGTAAGGTGCATGAACTTTTTTTCTCAAACAATTTTATATTTTGTTATAACGGATAGTAATATTCTTTTTTAAATTATGAAATTTTCTAGAATTTTCACTTAGACGGTTTTTAATATTTCATTTGGTAGTTAGATAAAGATTCTAATTAATAATTTGTTTAATTTTCTTTAAAAAAATATAGTTTTGTTAAAAATGTTCGAAAACAAATTGACCATATGATTCAGCATGAGCCAATGGTTGCACAGATGATCAGTTGTCTCTTCAATATGAAGACTTGCTAGATAAATGTGAAGCACATTCATACAATTTGCAATTTATACATGCAGGGATATCGCGCGTTTCTTCGAGTCTCTGTTACTAGGTCAGGAATATATATCTCGCTAAATATATATATTATAGATAGATACAAAGATCAAAAGATAGACTGCGTGTTTTTGCAAAAATTCCGCTCGTAATCTTATAATTTGCAATAAACGTGTTTTTAACTACTTTTAGAGGTTTGAACTGACTTAAAATTTAAAACAATTACTGAATACTGTACTGTACTGTACTGTACTGAATACTGTACTGTACTGTACTGAATACTTTACTGTACTGAATACTGTACTGTACTGTACTGAATACTGTACTGAATACTGTACTGAATACTGTACTGTACTGTACTGAATACTGTACTGTACTGTAATGAATAATGTACTGTACTGTACTGTACTGTACTGAATTGAATACAGTACTGTACTGTACTGTACTGTACTGTGCTGAATACTGTACTTTACTGTACTGAATACTGCAACTGTGCCGAACAAAAAGCAATAAAAATTTATACCTCACAGATAATTGCAATACAAATTTCTTTTATGACTATTTTCCTTCAGAAAATATGACAATTTTTAAAGAAAAGGGTAAACATCCCGTATCCACAGATCAAATTCAATGTTAAGGTTAGAGAGTAAATTGAATTTTCCAATCATAGAAAAAAATCCGTTAAAAGAAAATGTAGGCCAAAGCACTGAATATACACAAACACAATAATAAACCTAATATGTTTAACCTGTTAACCTCATTATTAAATATGATAATTAACCCGTTGGAGAAGAGGGGGAGGGATGGAAAGGAAGAGGGAAGGGNATATTAAAGACCCTTTATACACGGTGTAAAAAATATTTGGGTTGAGTAAACCTTTCCCTCCTCAAGGTGTTAAATTTCAAGGGTTAGTTTTAGCATTCTCTGTTGTTGGTTTATATACACTACACAACCTTCAGAATAACTTATCCCAGGTTTGTTGAACCATAACCCGGGGCGTAGGGTTATTTAGCTCTTAGTCCTGCCCCAGTTACTAGACCTTGATCAAAACTGTTAAAACTTGAAAGTTGTGTTTCGTGTCAAAATTTGCAAAAGATCTCCGAGTTATAGATTGAAATCGAAGATTTGAGAGAATTAAGTAAGGTTGAATAGACTTCAGATGTAAAGGGTTGCACTGAAGGTTTTCTTTCTTGTATTTAGCTCCTGTTGACGACAAGAAATATTTGGAAGTTTGGTTGAATGCATATAAATGGTTGTGACCGGGTTCAATGGTATTGAAAAGAGAAGAGCTCTAGTCTGGATTCCATGCATTTTCTCAACTCTTTAGACACCGAGCAGACACTAGCTCTATCCTAGACATGGAGCAGACGAAGGTTTGGATGCTAGACATCTACCAGACCTTGGTTCCCAGACAGGGGAGAGGGGTTCTCACAGACCAAAACAAAATCAGAATAGTTTCTACCTCAAGAATGCATGCAAAACCCTTCTTCTGTGCAACATGGAGAAATGTTCTTATCATCATCACATTTTGCATCGCTAACCTTTCATCTTTCAAATCCAACATTATTATCTTTAAAACAACAAAACGTGATGGATAAACCTAGGTTTATGAAGTAAACCTGAACATATTAATATTAACAGATAAACCTGTGCATATTGATATTAACAGATAAACCTGAACATATTAATATTAACAGATAAACCTGAACATATCAATATTAACAGATAAACCTGAACATATTAATATTAACAGATAAACATAAATATATCAATATTAACAGATAAACCTGAACATATCAATATTAACAGATAAACCTGTGCATATTAATATTAACAGATAAACCTAAACATATCAATATAAACAGATAAACCTAAACATATCAATATTAACAGATAAACCTGTGCATATTAATATTAACAGATAAACCTGAACATATTAATATTAACAGATAAACCTAAACATATCATTAATATTAACAGATAAACCTGAACATATCAATATAAACAGATAAACCTGAACATATCAATATTATCAAATAAACCTGAACATATCAATATTGTCAGATAAACCTAAACATATCAATATTAACAGATAAACCTGAACATATTAATATTAACAGATAAACCTGTGCATATTAATATTAACAGATAAACCTAAACATATTAATATTAACAGATAAACCTGAACATATCAATATAAACAGATAAACCTGAACATATCAATATTATCAAATAAACCTGAACATATCAATATTGTCAGATAAACCTTAACATATCAATATTATCAGATAAACCTGAACATATCAATATTAACAAATAAACCTGAACATATTAATATTAACAGATACACGTAAACATATCAATATTAACAGATAAACCTGAACATATTAGTATTAAAAGATAAAACTGAACATATTAATATTAACAGATAAACCTGTGCATATTAATATTAACAGATAAACCTGAACATATTAATATTAACAGATAAACCTAAAATTGATAATATGATTTACCAAAACTTATTAACTTATAACTTATAACTTATATTCTTAGCTAATCCAATATAACCCGACTTCAAATACTTCCATTCCCTTTCAGGTCAACGTTTTCAGGTGAAGGTTGAGGAAACCCCACTGTATCCCTGTATATCCGTCCTACAGGATAAATACCAAGCCTACAACCTTGAGGAAACCCCTCTGCATCCCTGTATATCCGTCCTGTAGGATAAATACCAAACCTACAACCTTGAGGAAACCCCTCTGTATCCCTGTATATCCGTCCTGTAGGATAAATACCAAACCTACAACCTTGAGGAAACCCCTCTGTATCCCTGTATATCCGTCTTATAGGATAAATACCAAATCTACAACCTTGAGGAAACCCCTCTGTATCCCTGTATATCCGTCCTGTAGGATAAATACCAAACCTACAACATTGAGGAAACCCCTCTGTAACCCTGTATATCCGTCCTGCAGGATAAATACCAAACCTACAACCTTGAGGAAACCCCTCTGTAACCATTTATCCGTCCTGCAGGATAAATACCAAACCTACAACCTTGAGGAAATCCCTCTGTAACCCTGTATATCCGTTCTGCAGGATAAATACGAAACCTACAACCTTGAGGTGACCAAACCAATTGTGTAAAACGCAGAACTGAGTAGAATGAATATTTCGTAGTTAATAGTATTTTTGCATACTTAGTCTTTTCAAGCTAAACCTCAGCAATATGTAAAGATGAATAAAATGTTTGAAGAGTAAGTTTATGTATTCATTGACTTGAAAATATCCGTGTCTGAATTTAAATAGTTTATCTGCTTAAATTGGTCATAATTCACTGCCAGACTTCTCTTAGTATAGACTGGAGTTCATTACATTACAATCGATGAAAACTGAGCTTTATTATTTAGTAATTAAACCTTGGATCTACCCCAACCTTGCATTCATTTTACACGTGATCAAATTCATCTGTCTATCTGTGTACATGTGATCAAAGACTATCTGTCTATTTAAGTACACGTGATCAATTACTCATCTGTCTATTTGGGAACACGTGATCAAACACTTATCTGTCTATTTGCATACAGGGTTTCAAACTTATCTGTCTATTTGTGTGCACGTGATCAAACTTATCTGTCTATTTGTGTACATGTGATCAAAGATTATCTGTCTATTTGTGTACACGTGATCAAACACTATCTGTCTATTTGTGTGCACCTGATCAAACACTAATATGTCTATTTGTGTGAATCTATGTAAGAAAGTCCCGGGAAAAAAAGTTTCTGGAAAAAAAACCTGGAAATAAAAACTTTGGAAAAAAAGTCTGAATATTATCAAGACCTTGGAAAAAATGTCACTGGAAATAAAGTCCTATGTTTTGGATTCCTGGGACTTTTTTTCATAATATAGTATGGGGGCTGCCAATAAAGTCTCAGGAAATAAGATCCCAGGAAAAAAGTCCTGTAGAAGATAAATCCGAGGAAAAGGATAACCTAGAATTGTGAATCATGCATTTTCAATTGTTAGAGGACTTTTTTGTATAAAATCATACTGGAGCCAGAAAAAAAGTCCTAGAAAGGACTTTTTTTCCACAGGACTTTTTTATTGTGAAATTTTAGGACTTTTTTCCGGAAACTTTTTTTCCAAGGACTTTTTTGTCGGTTACCTATTTGTGTACACCTGATCAAACACTATCTGTCTATTTGTGTGCACGTGATCAAACACCATCTGTCTATATTTGTGTGCACGTGATCAAACACTATCTGTCTATTTATGTGCACGTGATCAAACACTATCTGTCTATTTGTGTGAACGTGATCAAACACTATCTGTCTATCAAACACTATCTGTCTATTTGTGTGCACGTGATCAAACACTATCTGTCTAATTGTGTACACGTGATCAAACACTATCTGTCTAATTGTGTGCACATCAAACACTAATCTGTCAATTTGTGTACACATGATCAAACACTAATCTGTCAATTTGTGTGCACGTGATCAAAGACTATCTGACTATTTGTATACACTTCATCAAAAACTTATCTGTTTATTGATGTACACGTGATCAAACACTATCTGTCTATTTGTGTGGATGTGATCAAACACTAATCTGTCTATTTGTGTACACGTGATCAAACACTAATCTGTCAATTTGTGTGCACGTGATAAAAAAATATTTGTCTATTGTACACATGATCAAACACTATCTGTCAATTTGTGTACACATGATCAAACACTAATCTGTCAATTTGTGTGCACGTGATCAAAGACTATCTGACTATTTGTATACACTTGATCAAAAACTTATCTGTTTAATGATGTACACCTGATCAAACACTATCTGTCTATTTGTGTACACGTGATCAAACACTAATCTGTCAATTTGTGTGCACGTGATCAAAAATATTTGTGTATTGTACACATGATCAAACACTGTCTGTCACTTTGTGTACACATGATCAAACACTAATCTGTCAATTTGTGTGCACGTGATCAAAAAATATTTGTCTATTGTACACATGATCAAACACTAATCTGTCTATTTGTATACACGTATTTAATGACTCATCTGTCAAACACATTATATAATGATGTAATTATGTACATATGATCAATCTACATATTTGGGATCAAATAATCCTTTGTCCATTAAACTAATTCATTATTCTACATTGAAAGTAAACCTACTCAACTTAAACTTTTTAACCCATGGTCTACCGAGTTCCCAATCAAAATTTGAGGCAAATAGGTCAAGGGGTTCATTAGTAATGATCAGACATACAAACAAACTACTTTACTACTTTATATTTAGATTAGCTCGGGAATCCAAATTTACCTGGAAACTAAACTTTCACTATAAATGCCAACCCACTCATCTTAAACATTCCTATGGTTCTACCGAGTTCCTATCATCAAAATTTGAGGCAAATTGGTCCAGGGGTTCATGAGCTATGATCGGACATATAAACAAACTACTTTCCTACTTTATCTTTAGATATACATGCAGGTTCGTTTAACGCTGAAATAAATTGAAGAAAATAATCATCAAAAATCTGAACGAGTTTGCATTGATTAATTTGTGCTGAATTAAATTGAAAAGAATGATCTCAATTATTCTCCGAAACCGATGNGCTCCTCTCTATCCTAAAATATAAAAATATGAAGAATTTGAGGAGCTGATACAAGGATTGTTGAACCTGAGAATACGGGGTGAAATATTAGCTTGAAATTGTTTTCATGGTTCCTTAACCCTAGATCTAGTCTTTCTGCAGGTTCAGCTAGATTTAGAATTAAGAATAACATATTTCAGTTTATTAAACTTTTGCTAAACCCCACTCCCTTCACCCCCCCCTCCACAGAATCTGTGCAACAACTTGTCTTCCACAGCCTCCTTCTACCCTTTTCTCCCCATTTCCCCCCTTTTCTTCACTTTTCTCCCCTTTTCTCCACTTTTCTCCCATTTTCTCTCTTTTTTCCTATTTTCTCTCAATTTCTCCCCTGTTCTCCCCTTTTTTCTCCTCTATACTCCCCCTCCAAACTCCTCTCCCCCCTCCGTTCAATAAGAATTATATAATTTTTGTTATGATTTTTATGAAAAAGTGAGCTGAGTAAGATTTTCTCCAATTCATTACCTTCACACTTATTATTTCAAAACAATGATAAAACTTGTTTAGAAGATAGTTGATCGACTCCCCATTCCCTTACTACTTAGCAACAACAGTCTAATACAGGGGGCGGAAACGTCATATGTGTGTGTCTGTACCAAAATAGTGTGTGTAAAGAATACCAAACCGAAGGCGTGTACCGTAGGTAAATAGCAGTACATAAGAATCTGGGTATTTGTACAGTCTAGGAGGGTACATTTGTTTATTGTTAATTGTTTACTTAAAAATAAGTTTAATATAAATGTAATATATTATTTACATATTTAAGTCAACACTATAAAGACAAATTTTCATGCAAAGAATATGATTTGAAAGTTTACAATAAACTACTCGTTATTCAAGCTTAAATATAATTGACGACATTATTCTGCAATTTCCTTGACTGTAAGCATGTTGTGTGTCTGTACCAAAAGAGTGTGCGTGTGTGATACCGAACTCGTCTGCAAAGCAGTGCGACTGGCTTTCTCATGCCAGACCAGCGCCATTTCCTTTTATTCCTATTCCCTGGTCTAATATGGTAACAATTAACATCATGAGTTTAAAACTTTTCTGTTAATTCTACAACGCCCAATTTTATATCCTCGGCAAACAGTATTTAATTGTTTAATTCTGATACTTTCTCAATTGCTTCTTATAAGCAAGAAATACGGAAATAACTTTTCCAGAGAAACCGCAGATGAAAATAAACAGTTTAAAGAAATAAAACATGTATAGCTAAAGTTTTATTTAATCAGAGCTGAAAACTTTAGAATGGTGGATATCAGGAGTAATGCTTAATCCACTCTTTTTCTTAATCTTGAGATTAAATATTGCTTGTTCTCCTCTCATTTTTAATCTCCAGATTAATTATCCGATCAGGATTAAGGATATCCCATTCAAAAGTTTTCAGCTCTGACAAAGTTTTTAATGGAACTGTTGTAAATCCGCGAAAAATTTCAGTTTTTTGGGACTTTTTAAAGAGATTGATAATAAGTTCTCTGGCTTGTTCGTATATATACAGAGCTGAAAACTTTAGAATGTGATATCTAATCTTGCTCTCTTAATTAATCTGAAGATTAAAAATGAGAGGAGAACAAGCCATATTTAATCTGGATATTAAGAAAAAGAGTGGATTAAGCCTTAATCCCGATATCCACCATTCTAAAGTTTTCAGCTCACTATACACAACACATAACTTAGTTGGGTTTGATAATGCAATCATAACATCTTCATGATTAATGCTAAAAAATAACTCCTAAACTATAAAATGATTTACAACAAAAACAAAAAAACAGTTCAGTTATCTTTTTTTTTAATTTTACAAATTTCCTAACTTTCCTTCATAATTCATTCTACAAGTTATTATTGTGAGGACCAAAAAGGTTGGTTAACTTTTAGCTCCCATTTATTACAAAATGATCGTCAAGGCTAAAAAACGAAAACATATTCTTTTTTCTTGATTTACTTTGCACCTTAGGGCACAAGTTTTAGAAAGGTTAAATCCCACTTTTCTGTTCTTAGATTATGAAAATATATCTTTTAACGCGGCCTGCAACTTTTTTTATCTCCGTATTGTACTAACTTTTAAGCAGTTTATGAAAGTTGTATTATAAATACAGAGTCTAAAGCAGAAAAAACTGGATAATTCACCAATTGGATCATTATCATATCCTTCTTATGAGATTATCATGCTATATGATATAGAGATTTCTAATTATCCATTCCTTCGACTCTGCAGGTATATACCCTTGACTTTAACTATTAAATAACCATTAAACAACCTGACCCAAAAAACTTTTTAGTTTACATACTTTGTAAATAAACCTTTAATACTTTATCATAACTATTGAACTTTACCAATAAACAAATTTATGAGTTTCATTAAACATATTTTAAAACAAAAATCTAGTTTAACGAAAAGATAAAAAAGGAAGAATTTTTGGACCCCCCACACAGTACACAGTAGTTGAAGGTTGTGGGTATATTTGAGGTATATTGTGTCAATGCATCAATAGAGAATAATAAACCAACTCTGAAGGTTTGTTTGGAACCATAGCTCAGGAATCAAGGAGCAGTTTCACTTTTGTGAAAGTAAGTTCAGAATTCAAGATCCAGGTTAAGAACTAGAATGGTTTCCGGATTAAAATACTGGGAGTTTAAACCATATTTGTTGGATAAATGATTAATTCTTTCATTCAAAGATACCATTGCTCTCCTGATGCCCAAGAAGCAATTTTTCAACCTTTCTTTAACATTCTTTACTTCTTATTTTCTTTCTACAAATAATGAATTCGATGTAGGGTAATACAGAGCAAGGAGGAGGGCGGGGGGAGAAAGGTACTTACATTTTGAAGGAAGGATGGTGATCTCTTTTGCCTGGAAGTGATCGTCATCGAAGTTAGCTCCCTGATCAGAAAGCATCCCTTCCTCGGATTCTGTTTCCATCTACAGAAACCAAAACATTTAAATCCATTTCTTATAAAATATCCAAATTAAACTCATAAACCAGAGAAATATCAATATTCCAGAGTAAGCTCTAATATCCAGAGTAAACTTTAGTGTTCAATGTACACCTTGGTATCCGGAGTAAACCCTTGTATTTATAGTAATCTATAGTATCTAAAGAAACCCCAGTATTCAGAGTAAACTTAAGCATCTAGAGTAAGTCCAGAATAAATATTGTTATGTAAAATAAGCCTTGCTTTTCAAAAATCGGTAAAGAAGAAGAGGCCCTTCGGGGTTCTAAAAGAGGCGAGCTAGGGTGGGATTGATTCAAGAGGCCTTGTATAGGGGTTGAAAGATGCTATTGTTTTATATAGGGTTGGATGGAACTTGATGTAATATGATCCTGTAAACTGTTGTACCTGGATACAAGGGACAATACCAAGTTTTTCCTTTGTTTTTGACCTGACCCTGTACCTTCCCCTTACCTTTCTATCAAACAACTCGTAAACAATGATGACGCCGTTCAGAAAGTGGATGCGTAAATTCAAACAATACAAATTTTTTGTCAGGAAATAACCTCAAAATGCATTATTAAAAAAGTGACGCCTGTGTAGAAGAAAGTCTGAGAGTAAATTATGTTCAAAGTCTAAGAATGAACTGGAGCAGTCTGAATGATTGGTTCCTTGCGAATCATGTTTTTGATATGGTGGCTTCCAGGGATCTGGGATAGAGTCACATTAGGAGCAGAGTTCAGTCCAAGCTTTCTCAGAATCTCAGTCTAGATACAAATATCATTTTTTCATAGATCATAAAGTTAATGAAGTAAACTATTGATTATACTTTTGTTCACAAAATAGAGTCAATTACAACTTATTGAGTTAATTTGGAAAAAATTATAATTCAGTAAATTTCGCAAAGTAATTGAGTCTTCGCTACCAACGCGAATATTGTCTAATCCCTATATTTTTGCAACCATGTGGGGTAACATTTTTATATTTCAAACTTGGATTATTTGATCCAACATAATTCATAGTTTGAAATATCTTATGTCTACGACATTGGGTTGCAAAGATTTAGGGATCAGAAAGAGTTTGTGCCAAAGACTCAGTTACTTTGTTAGTGTTTCAAAAAATCACTAAAATTCATGCAGGCTTTTTTTTAATTGATGCACAAAAAGAAATTGGGCCCGACCGGTTACGTTACTGGATAAAAACCAACAGATGCATGATGACATCATGATTAAATTGTATAATAATAGAATTCTAAATTAAATATAAAAAAAATCAAACTCTATTAATAATCAATATTCAATATATTTATAAATCTAAGAAAGGAATTTAGGTCAAATTTTTCAAATGATGATTCAATGATTGAATATGAAATAAAAGCGTTCACAACAACTTATAAAATACATTATTAGATAGATTATTCCCATTATTGGCATCGAACAAAGGATTTGCTCCAAAATGATAAAATCGAGTCCAAGGTTTGGTATTTCAAAACTTCAAATTCTAAAATTAATAGTTTGAAATGTCTAAGGTATACAACATTGGGTTGCAAAGATAATGGGATTGATAAATCACAGTTTGTGGTGAATACTCAATTCCTTTAATGTAATTGCATGATGCCCTGAAGAAGATAGAAGACAATTATGTTACCTTAATATTTTGTTTTGTAAATTGCTTAAATTCTTGTCTATTGGCACATATTGGGGATTGGCACATGGATCCTTCTCCGACAAGAACCAGGAGCAGAACCTAAACAGGAGATATCAAACACTTTGAACAAGAAATCAGTTTCTTAGAACACAACCAAGGGTCTAGGAAATGGAACAAGAACAATAAGATGAAACTATATATATGATTTAGAGAACTGAACAAGAACAAGATATATTGGAGAACTCAACAAGGATGGGGATACTATTGAAAACCATGATAAGCAGAAGAACGGGACTCACTAAAGAGTACTAGATATTTGCTCAGTTTTCTGCAAATCAGTGCAGTTCACAACATGCAATTTATATATTTTAGCCAGAGATATCAAACCAAGAAAAGATATCATGTATGAAACTCTTCTCCAGATGCAAAGGAAACCATAGAAAGGAAGTTTTACAAGTAAACATATATCAAAATGTTATTGTTAAGAGATAATGAGAAGGAATTTAAAATGTGAACCAATATTTAGGGAGAGGAACCATAAGGAGTTGAACAGACTATAAACATAAGGTTAACATGGGGAACCATAAAAACGGAGATGAACAATGGAACAATAAACAGGGGGTAAAAAGGGGAACTATAAACAGAGGGTAAACAGGGGAACTATAAACAGGGGGTAAACGGGGGAAATATAAACATGGGGTAAACAGGGGAACACTAAACAGGGGGTAAACAGTGGAACTAAAAACAGGGGGTAAACAGTGGAACTATAAACAGGGGGTAAACAGTGGAACAATAAACAGGGGGTAAACAGGGGAACTATAAACAGGGGGTAAACAGGGGAACTATAAACAAGGGGTAAACAGTGGAACTATAAACAGGGGGTAAACAGTGGAACAATAAACAGGGGGTAAACAGTGGAACTATAAACAGGGGGTAAACAGGGGAACTATAAACAAGGTTAACAAGGGAAATTTAAAAAGGAGATAAACAGGAGAACTATAAACAGGGGGTATAAAGGGTACCCTGAACAGGAGATGAAAAGGGAACCATGAACAGGAGATGAAAAGGGAACCATGAACCGGAGATGAAAAGGGAACCATGAACAGGAGATGAAAAGGGAACCATGAACAGGAGATGAAAAGGGAACCATGAACAGGAGATGAAAAGGGGAACCATGAACAGTAGGTGAAAAGTGTGCAGGAGAACTTTAACCAGGTGGAAAACTGTGTATATTACAAAGCAGGAGAAAAATCTAATATAAACAGGGAAACCATTAATCGGAGAAAACCAGAGAATCATGAGAAGAATTTCTATAAAAATTACAAGAAGAAATTTTTCAGCTTCGAAGTAAAAATATAAGATTGTTATTAACTTCTTTTTTCTTAATAAAATGCCTATCTTGTCACTGAAAAAAAATCAATAAGTCTTTGCCAGACCAGGATACCAACACTGAAGTAATACAAGCTAGGGGCTATTTAGATATACTAATATTTTTACGGCAAAAAGAATAAATTGAAGCGTTTTGGACGCATTATATAAGAATAATTCATCTGGTTTAAATATTTGATTCCATAACTTTATATTAGATAGATATATTAATAAGTTGACAAAATATGCAAGGTTTAGGGTCGAAGAGCAGTTTTCATTTTCGTTTAATCTTTCTCCGTCAAGTTTCAAACTTACCAGGAGAGAAAAGAAGAAAGGATTGAGAGAAAACTTATTCATAATTAAAGATTTTAAAATCACTGAGGTCTGAGAACGCCAACCCCTTTCCACATATAGACTTTCTTGTAAGAATGTCTTTACAATTTATATGGGTTTTAGCAGGAGGGTGAATAGGGGGGTGGAGGAATAACCCAACCCGCAACCAATGCCCGCCAACCCACCCTACTCCCGTCCAATCCCTGAGCTCTAACCTATAGATCGACCAATGAGAGAAGGAATAAAGAGAGGATGAGCGCGGGGTTAAGAACGGGTAAGCTAGAAACTTCACAGGCGACATCTTTCATTTAAACTCTAATCAGCCTTCTCCAGGGGTTGGGAGAGATCTTTTCTCTGGAACCTGATTTATATCAAAACCTCTTTCCACTCTTCTTCCGTTTTTATAAACATGATGGTTTTCCTTTATCATGTATTCACACACAAAATAATATTATTAAATGCAAAATTAATGGAGAATACTTTTAGATGATGATAGAGAGAAAAAATCCAATTAAATCAAATAAAAGAATTGTTATGGGATAAAATTATGCTAAACCGAGTACCAAAATTTTGCTTTTAAAAGATAAAATTATCCTAAACCGTGTTCCAAAATGTTGCTTTTAAAGGATAAAATTATGCTAAACCGTGTTCCAAAATGTTGCTTTAAAAGATAAAATTATGCTAAACCGTGTACCAAAATTTTGCTTTTAAAAGATAAAATTATGCTAAACCGTGTACCAAAATTTTGCTTTTAAAAGATAAAATATGCTAAACCGTGTACCAAAATTTTGCTTTTAAAAGATAAAATTATCCTAAACCGTGTACCAAAATTTTGCTTTTAAAAGATAAAATATGCTAAACCGTGTACCAAAATTGCTTTTAAAAGATAAAATATGCTAAACCGTGTACCAAAATTTTACTTTTAAAAGATAAAATATGCTAAACCGTGTACCAAAATTTTACTTTTAAAAGATAAAATATGCTAAACCGTGTTCCAAAATTTACTTTTAAAGGATAAAATTATCCTAAACCGTGTACCAAAATTTTACTTTTCAAAGATAAAATATGCTAAACCGTGTACCAAAATTTAGGTTTTATTAAAGATGACAATGTGATGCAATGATATATGTAAAATAGATTTGAGAACAAACCTCACTGAAGATTGGAGCAACTCCATGAAACATACACCGTGACTGAGGATGTAAATCTGTTTTTTGAATGAATAATAAAGTGATTAAAATGATGTATCTGTATATTGCATTTATTTTTGTTGTAATGTTGAATTAGAAAAAATGCTATTGCTGAGGGCTCATTTGTAAACCTGATTAAAAACAACCTCCTATACTTGGGGGGCCATGCTAGGTTCCACACAAAATACTGAACGTATAAAGATTAGGCCTTGTACAGTTTTTGAGCAATAAACAGATAGACAAGACAAAAGAGCTAAACACTCGTCTCAAAATGTAATTTTCTAATCTTTTATCTTTGCAACCTGATGGTTTAAACCTTTGATATTTCAGTACTTGTCTAATTGTAGAGATCTAAGTTCTAAAACGTAGTCCGTAAATTTAAAATTTGTACAATATGGGAAAGAATTACAGTGGTCACCAAAAAAAGCAAAGTAGGAAGATAACCTGAAAAACTTATTTACCTGTAACCCATACCAACACACACACATCTTATTTACCTGTAACCCATACCAACACACACACATCTTATTTACCTGTAACCCATACCAACACACACACATCTTAAATTCAAATTTTGATTTTCTAATCCCTGTTGTTGACTTTTAATATTTCAACCTATGAATCCTGCTTATAGATCAACAATCTTAGTTTATGATATAAAAAAGTTTACAGGGTCAGGTTGCCAAGATATAGGGAAAAGAACATTTGAGTTTTAGAAATCCACAGAAAAAACAAGAAATGCTACAAACTCCGATTTTCTAATCTAAGTACATGATTACATTTCTCAAAATCTAATTTTTATACCTTATATCTTTACAGCCTGATTTGAGATATCAAAGATTGCAAAGATATAGGGGTTGATAAAAATTTCTTTATCACCCTAATAACTAGTTACAGTGCGGATATAAGGGAAACACTTTTATAATTTTTATCAAAATTAACAACACTTATTTAATAAATTCAAACGTGTGTTTTTTAAGACAATTTTGTTATAATTAGTCTTTGAAATATCACTAATAGAGATAACCCTTAATATTTTACTATTGGAAAAAGATTGAAGATTTTAGTTTTTCAAAATCTAAATTATTGCTGAAAGTGTAAATCATTCTCTGCAGAAACCCAATACTTACTTCTGCTAAATTAAGGATGAAACAATAGGGATTAGAAAAGTTGTTTGTTTGTGGCAAAGACATATTTCCTTTATGAGACAATCAATTCAGTGTCTTCATTCTTTTTTCTGAAATCAAACAATTTGAGTAATTTTTCGGTTTCCAAAATGGACCGGGGTTGTTTCAGTGTCAATTACTAAAGAGAGGTGTAAAAGGTGGTTAGACCCAATATAACTCAATTCACCTAATATTAAACCACTGTAGGTTGGGTTCAGTGACCCTAGCGCACTCAAATTCTAATAAACCTGTGGAAAAATTAAATAAATCATATCCTTAACTGTTTAAGTTTAAATATAACAATTTCATATGCATACCTTAGTATTTTTCTCATATTTAACATCTTAAAAATATCTTTCTACATTTTTTTAAGTTAAAGTTACAATTTTCAAAAAAAGTTGAATGATTAACTGTTCAATGATTGCTTGTGTGTCACACTTTTGTGCGTCCTCATTATTTCGTCGCCTTCAATGCATTCACTAATCAGTGAATACATTTTATACTTCTGTCATCATTGATAATTCAAGTTGCCTTCTTCATAATTTGAATAACTTGATATTTGTACATTGGTCCATCAACCTGGAGACTAACCAGGGCGAGATGCATTCGGTTTCTTCTATTGCAATTCAATCGCGTTTTGGTCTGGTTTTGGTCTGGTTTTGGTCTGGTTTTGGTCTGGTTTTGGTCTGGTTTTGGTCTGGTTTTGGTCTGGTTTTGGTCTGTTTTTGGTCTGGTTTTGGTCTGTAACTCAACTATCTTTAAACTTACAGAGTTGTCTGTGCATACTTTCTCAGAGAAAAGGATATATGCCGAAAAATATAATGAGAAAAGGTGAAAAATGTATGTCTAGTGTGTCAATTTGTGGAAATGCAAAGCTTCCTGGGATAAATCGGAACTGTTTATTCAGCATGCCATGTCCCAAATAGTACAAGTATGGTTACAACGCAAAGGGTAGCCCTTTCAAGGTCGCAGAACTCCTTTTTAACATGTTTCTCCAAGGAGAAGTGCAGGGGTGAGAACCTCCCGCCCCCCCTCTCTCCATCCTCTGGCCCCGTGCAGTGCAAAGAGGACGTAATTCTCCGTATCTAGAGAGTTCATCTTATTCCTTACTTTCCCTCAACTCGAGATATATGTATTCATAATGATTGGTCAGCACTTTATCTTTCAGTAGTTTATAGTCATACTTTCAGTATAGTAGTGGCGAATAGTCATAGTTAGATCTGAGGAAATTAATAGTTTCTAGTCATTTCTAGAATATATCAGTAGTTACTTGTCCTATCTAGAATATATCAGTAGTTATTTGTCATATCTAGAGTATATTAGTAGTATCTAGTTATATCTAGAGAATATGAGTAGTAACTATAGTCATATCCAGAGAATATTAGTAGTTACTTGTCATATCTAGAGAATATCAGTATTTACTTGTCATATCTAGAGTATATTAGTAGTTTTACTTGTCATCTTTACAGTATATTAGTAGTCATACTAGTCATCTATAAAGTATATTAGTAGTTACTAGTCATGTATAGAGTATTTAAGTTGTTACTTGTCATCTATAAAGTATATTAGTAGTTACTAGCCATCTATAGAGTATATTAGGGTTTTTAGTCATCTATAAAGTATATTAGTTGATTCTAGTTATCAATAGAGTATATTAGTAGTTACTAGACATCTTTAAAGTATATTAGTGGTTACTAGTCATCTATAAAGTATATTAGTAGTTATATTAGTCATCTATAGTGTATATTAGTAGTTATACTAGTCATCTATAAAGTATATTAGTAGTTATTAGTCATCTATAGAGTATATTAGTAGTTTCTAGTCATCTATAAAGTATATTAGTTGTTTCTAGTCATCTATAAAGTATATTAGTAGTTACTAGACATCTTTAAAGTATATTAGTGGTGACTAGTCATCTATAAAGTATATTAGTAGTTATATTAGTCATCTATAGTGTATATTAGTAGTTTCTTGTCATCTATAGAGTATATCAGTAGTAACTAGTCATCTATAGAGTATATAAGTCGTTTCTAGTGACATGTTCGGTGTATTTATAATAATAGTCATATCTAGATTGTATTACCAAAAATCGTCAAATCTAGAGTGTATTTTACAATAAATTCTTTAGTTTTTCCAATTTGTATTAGTATAAGAGATTTGTATATATTAGTAGTCATATCTTTAAGAGTGGTTACTAATCATAGGGAATATTAGTAGTTTCTATGTGTAGAAATATAAAGTATATTTGTGTAATAACTAATGTTTTTTTAATTTAATTTTAAACCTGCATTTTTGTGATTTCAGATAAAAAGCTTCTTCATCCTATTCTATCTTATTGTATCTAATTCAATTTTATTCTATCTTATTCTATCCTGTTCTTTTCCATTCTACTTTATTCTATTCTTTTCTACTCTATTCTATTCTATGGAGCCGGAGCAAGCAACAACAAGATTTCAAAAAGTAGGTTCATCTTTTAAACGAAATTAAAATCAAAATTAGATTTTTTATTTCTTAAGTTTAAGCCTTCGTATTCTGCAGTTTGCCATATTACACTTGCCATAATTACACTTAATTACACTTTGCCATAATTATAAGTAATTATAATTACAATTGACATCAAACAATTCCAATACTTCACATCTGTGAAGAGGAGCTAGGAACTAGCTACATAAGGTGAAGTAATTCCTGTTAAGTGAAATAATGTGATAACCATTCCTAGTAGTTTTGCAGGCCACTAAAAAGTACACCATTGAAAAAAAGAATTCTGATTTCAACCAGTTTGTAAACTAAAGTTGAGAATTTTTATGAGAAATTTGGCGCATTTATAAGACTTAAATTTATATCTTTGCCAAAATAAGAAAATTATGGCAAGTGTTACTTATGGCAAAAGTGCTTATGACAAGTGTTACTTTTGGCAAACGTATTTATGGCAAATGTTATTATGGCAAACGTATGTATGGTCAAATAAAACTGAGCCAATCAAATGTTAAATAAGCTGGAATAAAAGATATGCCAAATAAGTTTATTTTAATCCCATTATTTTTGGACTTTTGGCTGATTCAAATAAGTTGCGGCCGATAATTGGTATAATTTCAGTCATTCTAATGGAAATATTATAAAAACACAAAAATACAAATAATAGAGTTAGATTTAAAACGTATTTAGATTTGTTCTTAAATTTTATTTTTTCCTTAAAAATGTTTTTTAAAAGCTAATGAAAATAACTATCATCAGATAAAAACTTTTTTGTAAATAATTATTTTTATTTAAATTTCTAGTAATTGAATAATGATAACACCGTACTAATAGTGTACGCATAGCCATTCTCACTAATTAGATATCTAATAAAAGGAATTGAGTTTTTGCCACAAACTCAAATTTCTGAATTACAATATATTTATAACTTGAAATATCAAAGGTTCACAGCATTTGGTTGCAATTCCGTTAGATCAAATAGTCTAAGTTTGAAATATATAAGGTTTTTACAATCAGGTAGCAAAGATATAGGGATTAGAAAATTTTAGTTTATGACAAAAGCTAATAAAAACTAAATATGTATTTAACACTGCCCCTAAAAATTAAGATATTATGATACCGGTTTTAGAGTTCAAAATGTTGTTGATGTTGGCATTTTGTGATGATAGCTGCAAATTTTGATAATATCAGACAGAATGATATACATGAATTTTTTAATCCTCTTCCTCAAAACATAATCTATATTCAGATGCATGATTTTAAATTAAAACATAATGAACTGAAATCTAGAATTAAATGGCGGAGGCTCCATTGCACAAACAAAAGTAATGAAAGGACCGTGCATTAAATAATTTACTAAAAGTTCAGGACAGTTTGTGGAAACTGGGGGGTTTTTCCAAAAGCTAAAATTTTCGAATCCCTAAAACTTTCCTACAAGATTGTGAAAACCTTTGATATTTCAATCTTAGATTATTTATTTTGCCAAGGATAATAGTTTGCACTATCAAACGTAGCGACTTTTGGTTGCAAAGATATAAAGATTAGAAAATCAAAGTTTGTGGCAAAGACTCAATTTCTTTATATTTGCAATTTGATTATGAGGCACGTAAACACTGTTTAACATATCTAATCCAGAGTAGGATTTTTTAAAAACTATATCCTTTTGCAGTACATATTAATGATACATACTAGTATGCGGTTTCCAACCAATTTTAAAGGTTTACGTTTACAAAACAAATTTATTATTTATACCTATTGTATACTTGTTTAAATGCAATAATGTTTACTTAAGAGCATATACTAAGAAATAAGGTTAAAAAATCGACAAAAACAATCAAACAATTTTGAAAAGCAGCAAAAAAATATATTTTGATCTAAAAATATATTTTTCTATATAAATAGTTTAAATGTTGTGAAACGAGATTTCCTACGGTGGGAACATAGTAGAATGCTGAGTTGGTAGGCTCTGGAATGTTCTTATTTAAAGTTCTATGAATTAAACTTTATTCATGAATTGCAAAGACATGGTTGCGTAATTTTTAGCACAATTACTTGTCCAACAGAATAGTCAAAACTGCAGAAAATACTTTAAATAATTAAAAAATAATTGGCGGATTTTTAAAAAAGAACGTCTGACGCTGACTCGAACATTTTATTTTTTTTCTTGTTGCGTCTACTGAGTCTACTGAGTCCACTACGTAAATTCATAAACTTGAAATATCTATTCAGAGTTTATTTCATATTTTCTTAAAAACTACGCAATAGAATTACATGAACTAGTTTAAACCTAATCAACCTTTCTCATGTTATATCCTCGAGACAGATTACATAATACTTGATAATTATCTCCTCTCCCTGATTTATAAAACTGCAAACTTAAAAAATAGATCTTGGAAAAATTTAATTAAAAATTCTAAAAATTATTGTGTTGAAACCCGTGAGAATGATAACGCAATTTTAAGTGATTCATGCTTTGTTTTTCTATTTTCTATTCCTAACTAGTTTCCTTTTCGACGCATTCTGTACAAAGTGCAACAAAAATATCAGATACAATTTATGTACATTATGTATACAATAAACTCTTCCTGTGTTTAATCAGATGGACATTTTAACAATTCATTTTTCACTTCTCTGACATTTTTCCACTTTGAATATTTAAAATATTTTGATATTTTAGATTTTGATATTTTAGATGACAAGATCTCTATCCTTCAAGTTTCCGTCCCAGCTCTCAGTAAAGAAGCATGAAAGTCACAAGCAGCCAAAGAAACTAGATGCTGACAACTGGATCAAGGGGAGACAGACAGGATCTACATTAAAGCAGGAAGCTCCGCCTCAGAATATCAGGTAGACTTTGAGGATTAACTTATTCATTTAAAGCTCCGCCTCAGTATATCAGGTAGACTTTGAGGAATAACTTATTCATTTAAAGCTCCGCCCCAGAATATGAGGTATAAATGAAGGATTAATTTATTGATTTGAAGCTCCGCCGTAGAATATCAGGTTAGTGGAGGATCCATTTAGTAATTTAAAGCTCCGCCCTACAATATGAGGTAGGCTAGTGGAGGATCCATTTATTGATTTAAAGCTCCGCCCTAGAATATCAGGTAGGCTAGAGGTGGATCCATTTATTGATTTAAAGCTCCGCCCTAGAGGCTAGTGGAGGATCCATTTATTGATTTAAAGCTCCGCCCTAGAATAGGAGGTAGGCTAGTGGAGGATCCATTTATTGATTTAAAGCTCCGCCCAAGAATAGGAGGTAGGCTAGTGGAGGATCCATTTATTTATTTAAAGCTCCGCACTAGTATATGAGGTAGGCTAGTGGAGGATCCATTTATTGATTTAAAGCTCCGCCCTAGAATATCAGGTAGAAATTGTCACGTCTTAAAAGGTCTGTAAGCGTAATTTTCAGTGACCTTTGACGGTGATAGCCTTTAAACCTTTAATTAAACATCGAGGACAGAAAACTAGGTGTATATATCTCTTAAATGCTTCGTAAAAACCCGTAAAGTTGGAGTTTATGCTACCATACTGTAAAGACTCAACATAGATGACGTCACATTTATTCCTGGAAAATCTAGAATATTTTCTGTCCAACGCGGCTTTAAAAAATTCGAATGTGAATATTTATATTCCGGGCCTGTGCACTTCTACAGAAAGTAAATATTAGTATTCCTTAAATATAAAACAGCTTACAAACAAATGTCATTTTTGATCAGTCAAGGGTTTGAAGGCTACCGTTGTAAAATAGAAACGCCTATTTTTAAATAGAAGCTAGGTCGACACTTGAAATTACGCTTTCAGTCCCTTTGAATAGAATAATGAGGATTTTAAATGAAATGTCAAGTTTATAGTTCCTTTAAAGGGAGTGACCGGCAATGTATGGTAGTTGATCTGAGAATGTAGTATTGTGGAGAAATATTTTAGGATTCATTTGAGACATATAAAACGTTTTAATGATATATAATTACTGAGTTTGAGCGCAATGTCGAAGTCCAAAATCATCCATTTGGGTAGTTACCTTTTGAGAATCTATTTTTTAAAAATTATTATTCTACAATAAACTAATTAGTTGTTTAGGAAAAGGTTGAGAAAATAAAAATTAACTCTTATGATCGAAAATAAATAATCTTATTCAGTTATTAATTTCTGTATTCTCTCATTGTTCACAAACGTTTTCTGTAGATTTCTGGAATTTTTATTGAAAAGACGACATTTGAATAATTTGTAGATATTGCCCGAACAAATTCGTAAAGAATAAGAATTCTAACATTAATATATTGACAAATTTCTATTGAGAAATATGTTCCTAAGAGTTAATTTTTATTTTCTCAAACTGTTCCTAGACAACTAATTAGTTTATTGTAGAATTTTTGATACATTTTTCGTCGTCGTTATTTAATAATTCGAAAAAACCGATTCTCACAACGTAACCATCTAAATGGATGATTTTGACCGTCGACTTTGGGCTCAAACTCATTAATTCTACACCATTAAAACGTTTTATATATCTCAAATGAATCCTAAAAAATGTCTCCACAATACTACAGGGTTTTATATGAAATATGAATAAAAATAATTACATATATATATATATTTATATTCAATCACGTTTGAGGTTCAAGAAATGTTTAATTTTTAGAATGTTCAACTCTGTTGGAGACAAGAAGTCCTTGTGGGCCAACAAGGTGGAGAGTCATCAGAAGAAGCAAGCTCTCAACCCATTCTCAGACAAATTTGACAAATCTTTAGCCAGGAACCTTCTCAACAAAGATGATCCGAACTATGCTCGCCCTGACTCCAATTCTCTGTCATTTATGCGAGCAAAAGCTGGCGAGGCGAAAATGCTCGGAGAGATTTGTGACGTTTGTGACGTCATATTTCAGCACGGTCAAAGATCCCCTGATGGTACTGCAGCGATAATGTTCGGCCCACTTTTTTCGGTGAATAATTTGCAATTCCATCCTTAAACTGTTAAATTAGAAACAGATAAACTTACATTTTCTCCTGGCCGCACCACATTTTTAACGTTTTAACTTTTGCAACAAACTATGATTTTTAAGCCCTTTATCTATTGATATATTAAAGGTTTATACCATCAGGCTACAAAGATATAGGGTTTAGTAAATTTGAGTTTGTGACAAAAACTTAGTTCATATTTTCTGTAAAACCGGTCTGATCATACTAATCTAACCTACAAGCAAGAATTGTTAATTAATGGGAGAAGAAAGACTTTCGCGGATTTGACAAATCTATAAAATACCTTTTAAACATATATTTTCTTGGTAAAAAAATGACCTTGGATTACAGCTTATTACCGACTGCCGGATGGATAAAGAAAGAAGATTGTTTTCACATTTTTAACTCAAGATTATTTACAACAAATTAAGAGCCAAAATTTATCCCACTGATCTTTTTAATCAACCATTTGTGTTGCTTTTGTCTATGTGCAATTGTGTACTCCATCAATAATGTTTAGATTTATAACCGTATAAACGACAAGTTGGTGGGACTACTCATCAGAGCAAGAAAAAGAGATCTTTTAGATTTTCAGGTATTTTTGTGAATTTTCTTGAATTTCAATGAACATACTTCTCAGGATTACATGATTAAAAGAATTAAAGAATAATGAAATCACACAACAGAATTTTTTTTTAAATCTTAAAATAACCTGTTGTGTAAGCAATTTATCAAGCATGCTAAGTTAATGAGTGAGTTATTTTTATTTCAGGGAGAAATGTTGTATCAGAGACGAGATGATGAGGAGTGGATTGTTCTTACAAAGAATTTAAATACAATCAGAGCAATATTTGGTCGGGACTCAGATCATCCTGCAGGAGGGGAGGTAGACCCAGAGGTAGGTTTGCATCCGGATAGGAGAATAGGTAGACCCAGAGGTAGGTTTGCATCCGGATAGGAGAATAGGTAGACCCAGAGGTAGGTTTGCATCCGGGTAGGAGGGGAGGTAGACCCAGAGGTAGGTTTGCATGCGGATAGGAGTATAGGTATACCCAGAGGTAGGTTTAAAAAATAAAATAAATATAAAATATAATACAAAATAAAAAAATCTGCGTTGGGAAGTACAGGGTGTCCTACGAAACATGACAGTTGGTGAATAGTTTTGAATGTCTTCTTCCATATACTATGTTAAATATTTAAAAAAATTTTGGTCGTTTATTTAGTTTAAAAAATCATTTAATCAAATATATTTTACTTTGAAACCAATTTTACTATGATATGACTTCCAAAATTCCATGTCATATTTTTTTCTGTTTGGTATCAAAGAATTTCTCAAATTATGGAAGAAGACATTTAAAACTAATCATCAACTGCCATGTTTCGTGGGACACCCTGTATATTGTGTTGGATAGTCATAATTCCGTGTTGGCACGTTTAATTTGAGGATCAATGCAATTTAATCTATTAATTTCAGTTTAACTCTTCAGGGGCACAATTACACTACGAATATTGAATACAGATTAAATTATTCTGCAGATTAACAAAACATCGAAATCAAGTATTGATCTCGATTCCCCAGATCTGGTAAAAAAAGCTGACTTCTGTTTAAAAAAAAACAGATAAAAAAATATTTTAATTTTGTTCTAACAATTAATCTTTTTCAGGTCAAGAAGAATTTGATATTTCCTGGAAGTCTAGACAGGAAGGATTCAATGGCCAGTGTCTCTAGTGTTACCAGCCTACCGGCCAACCTATCCCAGAACCATTCATGTGCTGGCATTCTCGGAGCTTCAGCCATAGCAATCGCAGGTTTACCAGTGTTCGGTAAAGACACTGGATCAATAATAAAAGATTCAAAAGACACTGCTGAGGTTCATGAAACAAAGGTGAATCATGAACTGACTCCGGATAGTACTGGGAGTCGGGCTGGATCACGGAGGTCAAGTTTAAAACCTCGAGGATTAAGAGAATCCTTTAGAAACCTGGTGAGACCTAAGGTAAAGAAGCGGGATGTAGAAGCTCCCTGTGATGAGAGCGGAGAGGAGGATGAATATCTAGTAGCTAGCCGTAGAGGAAGCAGGATATCAGAATCCAACCTAGAGGCTCAACCTAGCTCCAGGTGGAAGCGGATACTAGGGGTCAGTCTTGCCATAAGCAGGTTAGTATTTACCAAATAAAGCATACCGTTAGACAGGGACAGTCAGCGTAATTAAAGACACGACCCCTTATCTAAGGTGTACAACAACAAATTCACAAAGTTACGCTTTAAACCTTTAATCATGTAAAAATAACAATGGTTGTAATTCTTTCGTTTCCATCTAAAAACTAAGTAGAGCACACCGTACATACATTACAGTGTTCATATTACATTGTACAGTGCAGGAATAAAAACTAAGTAGAACACTGTACATACATTACAGTGTTCATATTATATTGTACAGTGCAGGAATAAAAACTAAGTAGAACACTGTACATACATTACAGTGTTCATATTATATTGTACAGTGCAGGAATAAAAACTAAGTAGCAACACTGTACATACATAAGAGTGTTCTTATTACATTGTACAGTGCAGGAAACATAATATTGTTATATATATAGCATGAACACCTTTAGCCTAAAAAATGTTGATTAAAAAATATCTCTGTACACTGCACAATCGCCGTGTTTCATGTTAATTTGACCATTATTGTAACTTGAGTTCCACAGTCGTCTTCATATAAAATTTTCTTTCAGTCTTTCTGTACATAAAGTACATTTCCATAGATTTTTCCTAATTCAAGTGTTAAACTGAATGCAAATGATGCGTTAGCTAATCTATATCTGCCACAAATTTCAGATTTCTTAATTTAAGTAAAATCCACCGAATCTAATCTACAGAAACAGGTTGGCCGGGAAACAGAACGAATCTAATCTACAGAAACAGGGTGGCCGGGAAACAGAACAAATCTATTCAACAGAAACAGGGTGGCGGGGAAACAGAACAAATCTAGTCTGCAGAAACAGGGTGGCAGGGAAACAGAACGAATCCAATCTACAGACATAAGGTGGCGGGGAAACAGAACAAATCTAGTCTACAGAAACAGGGTGGCGGGGAAACAAAACAAATCTAGTCTACAGAAACAGAGTGGCGGGGAAAGAGAACAAATCTAGTCTACAGAAACAGGGTCGCGGGGAAACAGAACAAATCTAGTCTACAGAAACAGAGTTGCGGGGAAACAGAACAAATATAATCTACAGAAACAGGGTGGTGGGGAAACAGAACAAATCTAATCAACAGAAACAGGGTGGGGGGGGAATTAGTACGAATCCAATCTACAGAAATAAGGTGGCGGGGAAACAGAACAAATCTAGTCTACAGAAACAGAGTGGTGGGTATATATATACATATACATATATATATGAATATCTGTCAAACAAATGTCAATATTGGCCCATCTTAATAAATCGTAGCAAAGCATCAAGTTCTAATCAATCTGAAACTTTCTTATTTATAAACACATCTTCAACATTTTAAACATATGTTCGATTACCAGAAAGTGTAGCTAAAGAAATATTAACGTTTTTTTTGCAAAAAAGGCCAGTTTCTATTTATTATTTCATTTCTAATCATATGCTCAAGTTTACATCTATAGATTACAATTACATCACACGTAGAGTAGGAGGTATCAAGGAGTAATAGAACTAAGAAGAGGGAAATCACATTGATCCAAAGTATGGAAGATCTTAAGCAAAAATCAATCAGAATTTTGCCAATTGCTTATTAAAAACTAAACAAAAAAAAATAAATGCTCTATAGTTCTAATATGTATATATCTGTACAGCGTGAGCAGCATTCAGTTTCTTCTATTTGAAATCAAATTTGGTTTGTTCTATAATTCAACAATCTTTTAACTTACGGATTTATTTATTCTATACTATTTCATTCAAAATGTATATTTCGACAAAAAAGTATTTAAGAAAAAATGCTAAAATATTATGTTTAATGTGTGAACTTGTGATCGAAAGTCACAGCTTTCTGGAGTATCGAACCAGTCTTAAAGATTGGTGAACCTTTTCATTTGTAACATCTTACTGAGACATATCAAGACAATTCTGAACTAGTTTAATCGTAAACAATAACAACGATTGTAAACTATGCACGGAGTTCCGGAGCAATCAAGGAGTATGAAATAGAAGGGAGATACAACTGACGCGGCCCGCTCTACCATATGATTATACATGTTTTCAGACGGTACTACATTTGTATAAGAAATATTCAGAATAGGTTATTGTATACGCGGTAATTGTACATCAGACAAATATCTCTTCAAATGGAGTACCGTCTGCAAAGCATGTATAATCATATGGTAGCGCGGGCCTCGTCAGTTGTATCTCCCTTCTATTTCATACTCCTTGGGAGCTATGCAGAACAGGGACACGGGAACTAGGGAAATGTCAAGCAATATTGAAATCTTACAGGTTTTCAATCATATCTTCTCAAATTAAAGAGCTATTTTGAAGAACAAAAATGTTTTGCATGTATTAGAATAAATCATCTTTTTTCATACTTTTGCGTAAAATCAAAACTAAAGGAGCTTCGTGGTCACAAACTCGTACCAGTGAAGTCGAATAAATGTTACCTTTTCTTTCTGTCTAGTTGGTAATGGGGAAGGCATTGTTTAATATCAGTTGTTTATTTACATTTATTCTAATACTGCTGGGGAATCAAAGGAAAACTGTTCCTGTCCATTAATGATCGTTTACACATACACAGTTTATGTTAATAAAGACAGACTGAAAGAACTAAACACGTAGTTTAAAATTTAATTTTCTAATCCCTTTATATTTTCACCCTGGCGGTGTAAATCTTTGACATTTCAAACGTTGACTGTTTGATCAAGAAGAGTTTGAAATATAAAAGGTTTACGACATCAATACTTTACTTGGTTTGTTTTAGGATGGCACAGATGACTAAAAGTAGCTCAAAATCTACTCTCAACCTGAAACGATCAGACTCAATTCACTAGTTCCTACTACCTAGAGTTATCCTCGCAACCAACCATGAGGATACATCCTGAACCCAACCTACCCTGAGTAAACATCTTGTTTCACTGAACCCAACCTACCCTGAGTATGCATCTTAATCTCCTGAACCCAACCTACCCTAGTATGCATCTTAATCTTCTGAACCCAACCTACCCTAGTATACATCTTGTTCTCCTGAACCCAACCTACCCTAAGTAAACATCTTGTTCTCCTAAACCCAGCCTACCTTGAGTATACATCTTGTTCTCCTGAACCCAACCAACCCTGAGTAAACATCTTGTTTCACTGAACCCAACCTACCCTGAGATTACATCTTAATCTCCTGAACCCAACCTACCCTAGTATACATCTTGTTCTAATGAACCCAACCTACCCTGAGTATACATCTTGTTGTCCTGAACCCAACCCACCCTAGTATACATCTTGTTCTTTTGAACCCAACATACCCTGAGTATACATCTTGTTCTTTTGAACCCAACCTACCCTAGTGTACTTCTTGTTCTCCTGAACCCAACCTACCCTGAGAAAACATCTTGTTTCACTGAACCCAACCTACCCTAAGTATACATCTTAATCTCCTGAACCCAACCTACCCTAGTATACATCTTGTTCTCCTGAACCCAACCTACCCTAGTATACATCTTGTTCTCCTGAACCCAACCTACCCTAGTATACATCTTGTTCTCCTAAACCCAACCATCCCTGTGTAAACATCTTGTTTCACTGAACCCAACCTACCCTAGTATACATCTTGTTCTCCTGAACCCAACCTACCCTGAGTATACATCTTGTTCTCCTGAACCCAACCCACCCTAGTATACATCTTGTTCTTTTGACCCAACATACCCTGAGTATACATCTTGTTCTCCTGAACCCAACCTACCCTGAGTATACATCTTGTTCTTCTGAACCCAACTTACTCTGAGTATACATCTTGTTCTCCTGAACCCAACCCACCCTAGTATATATCTTGTTCTTTTGAACCCAACCTACCCTGAGTATACATCTTGTTCTCCTGAACCCAACCCACCCTAGTATACATCTTGTTCTTTTGAACCCAACCTACCCTGAGTATTCATCTTGTTCTCCTGAACCCAACCTACCCTGAGTATACATCTTGTTCTCCTGAACCCAACCTACCCTGAGTATACATCTTGTTCTTTTCAACCCAACCTACCCTGAGCATACATCTTGTTCTCCTGAACCCAGCTCTCCCTAGAGTAAACATCTTGATACCCTGAACTCAACCTTTCCCTTAAATTCAACCCACCCTAAATTTTGATGTTAGGTACTTTCAAAAAGGATTTTTCCCAAGTGGCAACTTCCAAAGGCTATTTTCCCAAGTGGCAACTTCCCAAATGTGTAATTTCCCAAGCGGCTACTTACCAAGTCTGTCCCTGCCGCAGCGTTTGGCCCCCAGCCTGTTATAGCCTCGGCGCTCTGCCCTCTAGCCCATCCTAGCCGCAGTGCTCGGCCCCCCATTGCATAGGGGCTTGCCAAACCATTGGGAAGTTGCCGCTTGGGAAATTGCACATTTGAAAGTTGCCACTTGGGAAATTCTCACTTGGGGTCGTCGCCCTTGGGAAAATGCCTTTGGGAAAGTACCTTACACCGAATTTTCATTTGTTTCCCTTGCGAAAGTTCTAAAACTTACTTTGTACAAATTTTTTTATTTATCCATGAAAAAAATATATATAGATATGTATTTTAACTTCATATTTAGTTTCAATAATATGAAATATTGCTCTGATTAATCATGTAACTGTAGCGTGTATTCTAAACTTGTAATTACCTAATTTAAAACATTCAGACTTTTAATAAACTTGAAGAAATTATAGAATCATGTTTTTACAATATACATCTAGTAGCTGGAGTGCCTGGAGTTGCCCAGGTTTGTATTATTATTTATAGCTATTATAGATACTCCCGCCGTTTACCCGCGATTGGTATTGTATCATGATTTTAGCTTAAGTGCCCGGGTTGCCCATGGAATTTCTAAAATTTCCAATTTTTTTTTGAATATTTCACTCCCACCCCACCGGCCCCATGGGGTACTTCTAAAAATGTCAGCAAATTTGGTCTAGCCGTTTGGACAGCTATAGGAAACATAGATATAAATACATATATACATGAACGAAGATTTTTATTATAAAGAGTAATTATCCCCTATCTTTCAATATTGTTTTATTATAAAGAGTAATTATCCCCTATCTTTTAATATTGTTTTATTATAAAGAGTAATTATCCCCTATCTTTCAATATTGTTTTATTATAAAGAGTAATTATCCCCTATCTTTCAATATTGTTTTATTATAAAGAGTAATTATCCCCTATCTTTTAATATTGTTTTATTATAAAGAGTAATTATCCCCTATCTTTTAATATTGTTTTATTATAAAGAGTAATTATCCCCTATCTTTCAATATTGTTTTATTATAAAGAGTAATTATCCCCTATCTTTCAATATTGTTTTATTATAAAGAGTAATTATCCCCTATCTTTCAATATTGTTTTTTGTTCAAACTTTAAAGTTTTATTTTTTCTCTATATCTAACTTACAGTTAACATGTGAATTTTAACCAATAAGTAAGTAATTTTATAACTTCCAAGTAAAGCTATATGCTTTAAACAACATCAAATGCACTTCAGAATTGCTATAATGTCGTCTTCCTATTCCACAATTTTTTGTTTATGACTTTATGTTTCTTATCTATATCTATATATCTATCTATCTATCTATCTATCTATCTATCTATCTATCTATCTATCTATCTATCTATCTATCTATCTATCTATTTAGTTTAAAAATAATTGCCCTCGTCTACACTAGAGAATACAGTCTAGTCCGCATTTACGACACTAAGGCCTGATGTTTATTTGCGAATTTTGACCAGTTTTTGCACTACTGGTGTCCATAACAAACCAGTAAAAAGCAAGGTTTTGCTAACTTTTTGTAAAATAATTTCAGTTTTTCAGAGTTAGTGGGCCGTAAACTGGTAGGTTTGGAGAAGGTTGGGAGAAGGGGGGAGGGAACAATAAACGCCTTGGTAAATATTTAGCTCTATCAGGTTTTCCTTCAGTCCTTCTCCTAATCCAACATTAAATAAATACTAATTGGGAAGTATAGGATTAGTTAGACAAGGTGAACCTAGCTAAACCTTAACAGTAAAAATGTCTTCATATATGGTATTAGAATAAACTCTGCTAATTTTTCATTTGTCATTCAAAAGCCTTCAAGAATGCGACTTAAAGGGAATTTAGAATAATTTTAAGTGCCCCTCCATTTATAGAGTGGCATAAATCATTTTATTTATTTATTTATTTATCAATTTACCTGTTGCATAATTCAACAAGTTACTTATACAGAGAAAGCAAAATTGAAAATGATCAATTTTCAGCTAAAAAAAACACATATATATCGTTAACTTTAATCAGACCAAGATTGGAAGGTTACAAGTGTGAATTGTACATTCCACTATTTTTTTAGTAGAGGTTAACGTCAAATTACGTCTACCGTGTAAATGTTAGACCTAAATATATAGCGTTTAAGAAGAACGTATGATGGCCAACAAAAAGGTAAATAAATCCCCTTTTTAGTGACTTCTACCTTTTCATTTTCTCATTTATCTGACAAATCTTATTAACGTTAAAAATGTACAGTGAATACGATATACAATGCCCAATGCTCCGATAACAGATGTACATTGTACACAGGGCTAAGGTCTAAAAGAGGGCTAGTTTAGCAAGTGAGGTTGGGTGAGTTATTTGATGAAAAACCGGTGAACTTGAACAATATGGTATCCAATCCCAGGGTAACACAACATACATTATATTATACACAGGTTTATACCATCCTTCTTCCTGCAGCTTAATATTATTATAGACATAGCGAAGCTAAGACATACTTACTCAAGTGATAAATCGCAAGATCAATATCATTATTGAAGACATGTGAACTAAAATAGCTTAAATTGAAATAGCTGTTAGTTACTATTGAAATATGTTACATAAATATATCTAAGTGATACACGCATAGTTTAATTGGTAGCTCTTCAGTTCGTGAGCTATTAAACTAATTTTACTAATAGCCACGATGTGTTAAAAGATTTTGATCTGAGTTGACGATTTTTAAATCAATCTGTGAGATTTAGCTAAAACTGTGGCTGGATATATTGCAGTTCATTTCCGATTGGTTATAGAAATCAAACCTACACATAAAACTCACTGATATATATATTCGGATAAAAATCAAACTACACCTCTTGCAGTCCATGGATAGAAATAAAATTTGTATGCAGAGTTTAAATAAGATCTCTCTGTAATCTATTCTTTGTCTGGACCCGTCTGTTAGCTAGGTTTGTAGGTCGGATAGACAACCATTCAGACAACATAGATATTTAAGATTGAACTTTGTCTCAATGTTGTTCATATTCCTTGTTCTCCAGTTCATTCCCGTCTTCAGTCATGAATCATGTGAGAGTTCTGATAAGATCTCCGATTCCTCCGAACCCGAAGCTTGTGAGAAGAAGGATATCTCCTGGTATGACATAGACTACCGAGCCTATATGCTGAAGGACCTAGAGAACAGGGATAGAGGAGAACTTCTACAAACCTACAGAATTAATGTTGCTAAAAGCTCTAGATTAAAACCTAACAGGTAATTTTATATAATTTTTTAATCCTAAAAAATGTTTAAAGGATAATGAATATTGTGCGTTAACTACCTCGCCGGCTTCTGTCCGGCTGGTCAGTCTTGTGAACAGGCACATCCTAGGTAACATGAGTTCAACCTCGTTTATGTAAAATTAGCTGAAGTGCCCAACGTTGCCCATGCAATTTTAAAAAGCACTTATTTTCAATCTATTTTTTAACAGGTAATTTTATATAATTTTTTAATCCTAAAAAATGTTTAAAGGATAATAGCACACATTAATTAATAAATTTCTAATATTAATTCAGAGCATAAAGAAGATGAAAAATTTAAAAAACATTATAATAATTTTTTTTTATTTCGAAAGTGTTAGAAGTTGTTAACCTCTCTCTATTAAAGAACTGTTCCTGATAATCGTCCTGAAGTATGCCGGAGTAAGACCTATAGCAGTGATCTACCTGATGTATCTGTAATTATTACATACTATGAGGAACCTAGATCCACCCTGCTTAGAACCATCGTATCCGTCCTTACTAGAACAGAACCCAGTCTCTTGAAGGTCAAGATCTTTATTACAAATAGAAAATAGAATTTTTTAAATCAAAAATAGTTTAATTTCCAGGAGATAGTTCTAGTTGATGATTTTAATGATGATCCAAGTATCGGAGTAGAGTTGGCGAGGATTGAGAAGGTTAATCTTGTCCGTAATACCCAGAGAGAAGGTTTGATGAGATCTAGATCTCGCGGAGTTGAGATATCTCAAGCGGAAACCGTCCTTTTCCTTGATTCTCATTGTGAGGTTGAACCTGGTTGGTTGGAACCTCTCCTTGAGAGGGTTCAGCTCAATCCCAGAGCAATTGTATCTCCGGTCATAGAAAATATAAACTTTGAAACATTTAAGGTAATGATAAAAACCATCATAATAAAGTTTTAATATTTAAATATACCTAGCTCTGGTCCCTGCAAAGGGCAAGTGTTTAAAAGATTCTCTTATTTACCAAAAAGATATCTCAAATTTTTTTGACGTAATATAAAACCTAAACATTACGAGTTTGCAAAGTTATACCAGTACCATGAAAAATTGAGATTTTATTGATATAATTCTAATAAATTTTAATATTTTTGTTTCATTCAGTTTGAAGCAGTCTCTACATTCCTTCGAGGAGGGTTTGACTGGGGATTAGAGTTTTTCTGGGAGTATGTTACACCATCAGATCGGGCTGAGAAGATTAGGAATCTTGCAAATTCAAACCTTTAAACTTCCAATAATCCATTTAAAAAATCAAATTTTAATCTGTTCTCAAATTATCGTGGACAATTGAGATATCCTGGGACCACATTTAAACTTCATATACCGCCGGTTCAAATTTGAATCACCGATTCAATCCTTCCTTAAATTTTAACTTTGAATAGGTGGTTCAAATTTGAACCGGCAGTTGGTAGTTCAGCGACGTTGCTTAAGTTTATTTTAACAAAACTTTAAAATCAAGAAAAATTCTAAGATGATCTGTTTAGAGATCCCAGTTATCCGGTAGCAACGCCGGTCATAGCAGGCGGACTGTTTGCAGCTAGCAGGTACGTGTAATATAATCATAACATTATTATAATAATATTTGCAGTTTTTTTCTGTTGAAAGCATGAAAATATCAGGCCATTGCCTGTCGTATTTGTATTAGTTAATGAATATGAAATTTTTGAATAGTATTGAGAGTACACATTATCCAATTGATTTTTGAGGAAAAATGATTTTGTACCAACATTTTTTTTCCTATGTATCAAAGCAATATTAATGTTCTTGGTCAACTTCATTTCACTATTTTTAAACCTAAAACTTGAACACTGCAAACATTTTCATTATGTTTATATAAATCTAGGCCCATCTAGGCCCTGATTCCTCAAAATTAAAAAATTATGATGTTAGGATGAATATCTACTTTACATATTTCTATATTTATCTATATATCTATCTATAAATATGTATATAGATATTCTATATAAATATAGATATACATATATCTAGGCTCTGGTTCCTGAAGATAGGAGGGTATGATGTTAGGATGAATATCTGCTATATCTATATATCTGTATCTAGATCCTGGCTCCTAGACTTGGAAAATATGATGAATATCTGTAATATATATCTATATATCTAGGTCCTGGTTCCAAGAGAGGAAGGTATATGCTAGGATGAATATCTGTAATATATATATATCTATATATCTAGGTCCTGGTTACAAGAGAGGAAGGTATGATGCTAGAATGAATATCTGTAATATATATATCTATATATCTAGGTCCTGGTTCCTAGAGTTAGGAAGGTATGATGCTAGGATGAATATCTGTAATATATATATTTATATATCTAGGTCCTGGTTCCAAGAGTTAGGAGGGTATGATGCTAGGATGAATATCTGCTCTCTATTTATATATCTAGGTCCTGGTTCCTAGAGTTTGGAGGGAATGATGCTGGGGTGAATATTTACTCTATATATATATATATATCTAGGTCCTGGTTCCTAGAGTTAGGAGGGTATGATGCTGGGATGAATATCTGGGGTGGAGAGCAGATAGAATTATCTCTAAGAAACTGGATGTGCGGGGGACGGATGGAGATCGTACCGTGCTCCAAAGTAAAGAAAAACTGGGATATTAAAGCTGGCATTATTTGGAGATTTCTCCCTGTGGGAGAAAACATATGGATTAGAATTACATACTTATGAAATAAGGCAGTACAATGCATATTTTTTTTCAGACCTATTTAGCATTTTCAAACTGCATGAAGAACAAATAAGACAAATTGGAGAACAAAAAAGCATTTTACTACCGAAGTAGATATTCTAATGTTTAGGTTAAATAGTTTAAAAGTGAATTACCATTACGTTGCATATCTTTATACAAAGAAATTATTTTTTTTGCCACAAACTCTGATTGTCTATTTCCAATATCTTTGCAACCCGATGTCATAGACCTTTAATATTTCGAATTATGAATTCTGTTTGATCAAATAGTTTAAGTTTGAAATATCAAAACTTTACAACATCAGAATGCTAAAATATAGGATTTAGAAAATTTGAGTTTGTGGCAAAAACTCAGTTCCTTTATGTTTTATCTTATTCCAATTTTTCAGGTTGGCCATATTTACAAGCATAAGGTTGATGTTGTACCAAGAGAAGACAGGTAACTAGGAGTAAATCCAGTTCTATTTTATTATATCACAAAAACTTGATTTTTCAAATCTAGGAGTGAGTTCATTCATTGTAACAATATGAGAACTGCACAGATTTGGTTGGATCAGTTCTTTCCTATCTTCAATTCAACTCTGTCATCCAGGTTCAAGGATAAGGTTGGTTTAATATCTTCTACTATCTACACCAGGTTCAAGGATAAGATTGGTTTAACATCTTCTACTCTCTACCCCAGGTTCAAGGATAAGGTTGGTTTAATATCTTCTACTTTCTACTGCAGGTTCAAGGACTAGATTGGTTTAACATCTTCTACTCTTTACTCCATCCAGGTTCAAGGAAAAGGTTGGTTTAATATCTTCTACTCTCTACTCCAGGTTCAAGGATAAGGTTGGTTAAATATTTTCTACTCTCTACTCCAGTTTCAAGGATAAGATTGGTTTAACATCTTCTTTTCTCTACTCCAGGTTCAAGGATAAGGTTGGTTAAATATCTTCTACTCTCTACTCCAGGTTCAAGGATAAGGTTGGTTAAATATCTTCTACTCTCTACTCAAGGTTCAAGGATAAGGTTGGTTAAATATCTTCTACTCTCAACTACAGGTTCAAGTATAAGGTTGGTTTAATGTCTTCTTCTCTACTCTTTACTCCAGGTTCAAGGATAAGGCTGGTTTATTATCTTCTACTCTCTACTCTCTACTCCAGGTTCAAGGATAAGGTTGGTTTATTGTCTTCTACTCTCTACTCTCTACTCCAGGTTCAAGGATAAGGTTGATTAAATATCTTCTACTCAATTCTCTACTCAAGGTACAGGTACAGGTAATGTTTCGAATTTCAACTATATTCTCTGATTTTAAATTTAAATTTTAAAACTCAACTAAAAGTTCGTGAAAAGATTTTTGAAAGAATATTAGAATATTCTCACACTAAAAAACAATGTCTAACATTGTGTGTGATATAAGAAAGTAATTGTTACAAATAATGAAATAAAACTCATCTCAGGATTGTGGAGATATTACAGAAAGAAGGGAACTGAGGAAACATCTGAATTGCAAGGGAAAAAAATCCTGAAATTATGAGAATGTTTAGATCTAATAAATTAATTTGTTTTAATTTTCTTCTTTTATGCTATTGCTAATCTTTTATAAAGGTTCTTTGCGTTTGTTTAGAATCCTATTACATGTTGTTGCTTATCTTATACTAGCTGAAGGGCCCAACGTTAAAAGAATTGTTTGAAAAAAATATTTCAAATTCTTTTTTGCCTTTGACACCCCCTGGCCACCACTGAGTGTCCACAAAAAGGGTCAGTCCATTAGGTCCAGTCGTTTGGCCGGCTATAGGCAACATATATATATACGAAAGTTTTGTTTTATTATAAAGATTTAATAAACTCAGTAAATATTATGAATTACTTAAAATCAAATAGTAAGAAATTGATTTACAAAAAGAAGATAAAAACAGATTTTTTATTTTTGCAGAATATGGATTGGTACTTGAGGTAACATATTTTTGAAGAGACTAAAAATATATTTAATATTTTTTTCAAAGATGGGTATATCCGATTTCTAACGGTACCCTTAAAAGCTTTTTCTGATCAAGATTAATTTAATATTAATTTTTATAATTTTAAAAACTAATTTCTCTACTTGGCATTTCTAATGCAGGAAAACAGACATGAATTATCACAATCAAACAGTTTTACACCTAGAAAATTGACAATATCTTCCACATTATTGATCAGAAAAATGCTTCAAGGGTACCGTTGTAAATCGGGCATTTTTATCTTTGCATGAAGTTGAAATTACGCTTACAGTCCCTTTAAGAAAAATATTTCTGTTTTGATTTAGGAATGTTTATCCTGAGTTACAGATCCCACGGGAGGATGATTTAAGTTTTGGAAATATTCACACAAACCAACCATCCTGGCTTCTCTGTCTAGGTCAGTAATATCCTTTAAGTAAATAAACCTTAAAATATTGTTAATAGGGTTGGATTTTATTTCTAATGACTCCTTAATTTAAAGGGACTTAAAGCGTAATTTTAAGTGATCACTCATTTAAAGATGGCAATGCTCGATTCATAAACCATTATTTTGTATGAATTAGATATAAGTTTTAATAATTTTTAAGTCCGATTATTTTTAACTTGGGCTCCTACGAAAGTGATTTACACATTTGTTTTGCAGGAACACTTATATAATCATTATTAGAATTAAATAGTTGAAATTAGAAAACGAAAATAACTTCCACATTTTTGATCAGATAAAGGTTTAAAGGGTCCTGCTTTTTTGCCATCGTTTCATAGGGTCACTTGAAATGATGCTGCTGCATGTTTATTGGACTATTTAAAATCATAACCTGAGTCAAATAGACGTATTCCCATTCCTCAGATTTACTGGCCCCACTTTAGTCTTAGATAAAAATTTGTGAATTATTCATGTATAACTCTGCAAATAAAATTCAAAGAGTTACTTTACGTTTCTTGAACAGCCCCTTTAATCTATGATTTTTTAAATTACCAGACCCTACAGCGAATGCAGGAGAGAGAAATATTGGTGTCCGACCCTGTCTTGAATCTCAGAGTACTCAACAATTCCACTACTCTAAACACTTCAGTATCATTCAGGTAGATTTAACTTAAACCATTCTTGATTAGACGGATTAAAAACTTGATGTTAAACTAGGATGATTTCTGTTTAAACCTCCCGGAACCAAAGCTCGGAGTTGAGGTTGGGATGGATTTGTGTTCTCCAGGTTCAGAGCTCCAACGATGGAAGCGGATTTATCCTGGGAAGAAAATAGCGGAGAAGACAGGACTGAGGGGGTTCCTCTTTAAGAATGAGAAATATGATCTATGTTTGGACGGAGAGGAAATATCAATGAATAAAGGATTACTGGTGAGACGATGTGATTTCCAATCTGTTCACCAGCGCTTCATGATACAATACAATGCTCCACTAAGATGATTTGTTTCAGAAATTCAATCAAAAATAAAGTTTACGAGTCAACCTTATTGATTTGATAATAGAATTAATTCGTTTCATGACTTTTATATTTGTCATAGAAAAGTAAATATGCTAATTTCGTTCTGTAGACATACATAATACATGCAAATGATGAAAATTCACCAATTAGTACGAGCATTCAAGTAGTCTTACCATTCACTTTTTAGTCTGACAAGTAGCAACTGTGTAGGCCTGAGAGTTGACTTTTAGAAAGGTCTGCTCCTTTTCTCGACTCCAAAATAGACTATAATTAAAATTTCGAAATATCAAAGGTCTAAGACACCAGATTGCAAAACATAAGGATAAGACAATCGGAGTTTGTGACACACAAAGTTCCTTAGAGGTGAAATAATGTTTTTAATAAAACACCCAATTAGGGGCCTGGATACGAATCAAAAATAACCCTATCACGAAGGGGGGGAATGTGCTGATGGGTTAAAATGTTGATCTGCTCTACTGCCCATCCGTTCTATTGACCATCCGCTAAACTGCACATCCGACCTACGACAGCTGTTTGTTTTTGTATTTTTGTATTCGAAAGAGAATTTCTGGGCCGACTGCCAAGCGCTCTGGCTCGGACGGGCTAGGGGGGCGGGCGCTGCGGCCAGAGAACGGATGGGCGTAGGTCCAGAAATACACCATCGCTGATGGACCGAAAGGCCCCGCCAAGGGCAAGAATCATAATGGGGGGAGGGCCATGGCTGGTGAAAACACATCTAAAACTATATTAAAAAATAGACTAAATTGGGATAGGGTTAAATAAAACTGGTATAATGTTTTACATCGTCTTCGCAATCCCCCCTACTGAACGTCTGACCTACTAACTTTCCGACCATGCTGCAATCGGACCTACACCAGCTGTTTATTTTTGTATTATTTGAGGGTTAGATTATGTTAATAAAATTTCTGGGCCGAGCTCTGCGGCTAGGAAAGGCTTGGGGGCCGAACGCCGTTGCTAGGACAGGTTTGGGGGCCGGGCGCTGCGGCCACAAGTCCATATATCAGCTTTAAAACCACTGCTAGTCGGTCGGATGTGCAGTATAGTGGATTTGGCGTAGGTCAGAAGTGGAGTATAGCGGATTTGCGTAGGTCTAAAAATACACCACCAGTATTACCCCAACAAAACAGTTTAAAGCAAAGACGACAAAATTTTCATTATGTAATACAACTTGGCATCTTTAGATATCTGCGCAAATAATATCGTTTTCAGAGAGTGAGACACAAAACACAAGCGTATTGAGTACTTTTACCAAATAATAAGCTATTAATTCTAAATACCCACAGATTGTTTTATTTAGTTTATTTTTATTCGGTTAAATAACATTCTAATTCTCAATATTGCTAAGAATATGGTTTAATAATTTACTGCGCTCTGAATATTGTTGGATCGCGCGGGGACCCCATGGCATGACAACTTAACACATATCGACCTTTTCCTCCTCTCCTATTGCGTGATTTCCCAGTATTTACTGAGTGTACCCCACTCCTAGGAATTTGTATACAGTAGCCTCTCCTGCCTATGGCACTCGCCCCCCAGCCTAACCGGTCCACAACCAACTCATAAATTTTCTGATCCTAACTAAAGGAACTTAAATATATTGCACACTGTTTGAAAGTTAGCCAGAACCTTGATTCTCCCCGAGAACTGCAACAGTTTTAGGTTGTATTCTTTTTAAGAAATGATACAATCTTGTCCTATTCTTTATTTTCTTTGTACTGAAGTTAAATTAATTTTTTTCCAATTTCAGGTTTAAGCGACACAAAATGGAACTCTTAGTAGCGCCCGTGGAGCATATCATATTTGATATCGAGGTCGCCCTCGGGAACCAGCTTGGTGCACAACCCCTTCCCTTCCCAGGGATGGACAAATCAGGGGCAGCTGTTTGTGACTTCTACGTGAGATCAAATTGTTCTAAAGCAGCCTCTTGTCCGTTCCGACACATTCGTGGGGACAAAACTATTGTGTGTAAACACTGGTTGCGAGGACTGTGTAAGAAAGGTGATCAGTGTGAGTTCCTTCACGAGTACGACATGTCTAAAATGCCCGAGTGCTATTTCTACTCCAGGTTCAATGCATGTCACAACAAGGAGTGTCCCTTCCTGCACATAGATCCAGAGGCAAAAATAAAAGACTGTCCTTGGTATGACCGCGGTTTCTGTCGCCACGGACCTAACTGTCGGTACCGGCATATGCGCCGAATATTGTGCGTTAACTACCTCGCCGGCTTCTGTCCGGCTGGTCAGTCTTGTGAACAGGCACATCCTAGGTAACATGAGTTCAACCTCGTTTATTTAAAATTAGCTGAAGTGCCCAACGTTGCCCGTGCAATTTTAAAAAGCACTTATTTTCAATCTATTTTTTTCTAGCCTATGTTACACCCAGGCTATCCATGGGGTTTCTAAAAAAAAGTTCCAGTCAATTTTTTAGGGCGCTTCGCGACCACCTTCATTTCGACTTTTAATTGTGGCTCAAATTGGGATCACTAAGCATGTTCTCTTTGTACAATATAAAGCAGAAAAGTTCGCAGCTTTAATATTTTTTTTCTTTAAAATTTAACATTTTTGTAATTTTCCCTGGGGTCATGTGAGAACCCACACAAAAAAACTGAACTATTTTCTTTCTTTCGAAAGTTACTAACTTAACCATTACAAGATTATATGTTAAGGTAGAGACTCCATTTAACCATTAGATGAGTTTCAGGTCGTCTTTACAGTCTCATCCGTTGTGGGTAACCCTGTATATAGAAGAGCGAAGAGCTTTATTATATAGATTAGTGTATTTGAAGCATCATTTAATGGAAAATGTACAGACCTAAATTGACAAAAATGTTTGAATCCATATGGTATATGTAAGAGAACATTTCTGCAATTGATTTGTCTCTTATTCCGTGAACCATGGAAAAGGTTATTCAATAAGTTCAATTTCAAATCTCACAATGGATTATTTTTTAATTTTCTGAAGTAAGTGTTCATTTGATTTACGTTCTTACTTTTTTAAGGTTCGAGCTTCCTGGACCGGTTGAACAGGATAAGAGCGGTAAGAAGGTTGTAATCACCTGTCACTACTGCGGAGAGATTGGACACAAGGTTAACATGTGTAACAAGATGCCAGGAGAGATGAAGGAGCAGCAGCAGCAGCAGTCGACCCCTGCCGAGCTAGGGAAGAACTTCATGCCCTATACGCAGAACCAGTACAGGATGCATCCTATGCCGGACGGCAAGCCGCACAGATTTAAAACCCTCGACGAAATCACATGCTTCAAGTGCGGAGAAAACGGACATTTTGCCAACAAGTGTCCTAAGGGAATGTTAGCTTTTTTAAGTAATAACAGTGGTAAATGATAGACGGTGTATTTAGACAGTGTCTGAGTCTTCTTAGACGTTTTTATTTTGTGACGCCACCGTCTTTATTTACATTTATATCTGCATTGTGATCTTATATATAATAATTTCTGTGTCACAGTATCTTAACTAAATTTCAAGATCAATCCTTTAATTGGTAATTATAAAATTAATTGATAATTATTATGTAAAATATTTCCAGATATATATCAACATATGCTTGTGATTGGTACTTGGACACACTTACTCCAGTTCCTTGAGATAGAGTTAGATTTCAGTAACTAGGTAATAATTAATTTTCTTCTCAAACCAGACCCCATTTTTGGGTGAAGGCTGGATGTTATATTACCTAACTTCCCCTTGGGAAAACTGAGGAAGATAACAAACCGCTTTACGAGGCTTACTTCAACATTATTTATCGACTATTTTATACTTTTATTTTATTAACTTTACTAGTGTAATTTATGTGAAGTTCTCTAACTTAATTAAGGATACAAGTTTTGTGAAGAAATCGGTAAATTTCATGATTACCTTTTTTAGAGCTCTAGCTACTCTTTCTCTAACAAAAAAAATGAAAAATTTAAGACTATTTTTGATAAACCTTTCTTTGATATTGGCCAGGTTCTACCACAGTCTCAGGATTACTGAAAAACCAGTTTTCCTGAACCTTCAGGAAACAAGACAAGATATTTCTTCTGAAACCGTCGACGTGGATTCCAACACGGATCTAGGGGAGAGGCGGAGGTCCGTCAGGGCCAAACGGGACAAGGTATCCTTTTTAAATACATTTAGCATTCCAAAAAGACAATTATTGTTAGTGCAGGTTGGGTGGTTATTTTTATTTATTTTCTAATTTTCTAGCCGGACTACTACGACGCTCTGGACTACGAGAGTAAACGTCAGAAAACGCCTCGAAGTGAGAAGAAAAAGATTAGTTTACCGACCCGGGCCTCCGTAGAGGGTTCCGGGAAGATGAAACGGTATCCGGTTGCCCCGCAGAACACAGGCAGAGCTACCCTTACCTGGAGAAAGGGAGAGGAAGAGGATACTGGGAAGAAGAAGAAGCAGAAACCTGGAGCTCAGGCTCCGAAGAAGGAAGATACGGAGGAGGTCGGAGAACCAACTCTAGAAGAGATACCCCAGGTTAGTACTCTTCTAATCCTTATAAAGTTTATTTCTGATAATGAAGTCGTATAAAAAAATGATGATTAGGATAACTTATATAAATGGAAGCCACTCAGTCATTTAAGAAAACCAATGAATTCTGAAAATATTTATTAAATTGTTGAGGTATGAAAGTTAATTTCTTGGAACGAATTAAAAACCAGAGACAACAAATGTATTTTTCTAGGAGAAAAATTAACTATTGTTTAAGATTATTAATTAAATATGGGGGAAAAAAAATGATTTATTTAGGAAAATTAGTGATTTAAAAAGAGAAGAAAATGAGTTTTTAAAGGAATGAATTTACAATATTGATTTAAAAAGTGAATTATTGAGAAAAAATCAATGAAATATTAAGAAAAATTAGTGAATTAGTGATGAAAATCTGCAATTTATTGTTGAAATCAAAGAATATTGAGGAAAATCAATGAATTATTGACGAAAGTTAATGAATTATCGAGGAAATATATTAAGTTTGGGGAGAATCAATGAATTTTTGTAGAAAATTGTTGAATTATTGAGGAAAATCAATGAACTATAGAGGGAAATCAATGTATGATTGAGAAAACTTGATGAATTATTGAGTAAAATTATTTATTAAAGGAAAATCGATGAGTTATGAGGAAAATCAATGAATTAATTAGGAAAGAGAAAAAAATTATACAGAGTATAAAATAAGTTGTTTGATATTTTTTTAAATTAGCAAAAATTGTCCCTTTTATTTAAAAAAGGTTATTTTTGCCTTATTATACTTTCTTCAAGGAATATACGACTATCAGGAACTCCTATAGCTTTGTTTACAAATAAAGTGTACTGCAGATACTAGGAAGAATGTAAACAAATGCAGTGCGGATCAGACTGAGCTTTGTTTTTATTCCTCCCTAAAACTGTAGTACACTTAATTTGTAAACAAAACTTTGCGAGTTACTGTTATATTTCTTATCATCAAAAATAAATTTTGCTTTTTATTTAGGATAAAGTTTTCCCATGTGCGGTCAGCTTAGCAGAGATAAATCGGAAACTGGGTTTAGTCATGTGGAAACCGGTTTCAACATAATTCATCCTAGTTTGAGATTTAATGAACGAGAGAGAAGTAGTAAATCTCAAATAGATTATCAAGTACAATAGGTGGCAACAGAGAAATGGACCAATTATACACGACGTCACAAGTGTCAAATATAACAAGGAAAACGAAATTTTCTTACATTAGTTGACATGTTTTCTAAGATTAAATAAAAAGTGTTAAAACAGAAAATTAAGAACACATAAAATTGTACTTATTTTTCTGTAAGATAAGCACTTTATTCTTAAATTATCACTATTCTTAATAATTTTGTCAGACACTAAAACTAAATTGACACTTGTTACGTCAGAATACAGATGTACTGAGAGTGTACAAACTTTACGTTGCCATCTATTGTACTAGAATCTATTTGGTAAACCTCAATCTACCAAGATTGAACTACTCCCACCAAACCTAATCTAAGAAGTGGTTCATCTAGTGTCGCTATTTATATTCTCTGACCGTGAACTCGTTTTCAGAGTTGATCAAATCAATTTACAGTAATAAACCACATTAATCCCGATTTTTAGATTTTTATATGCAACGAATGATTATAATGTACCACCAGATGAAAGACTTAAGAATGTGGCATTTGTTTAAGAATGCTGGGTGTCGTTGGTTGACAATAACAAATTAAAGAATTAATTAAAAACCCTAAATATATAAACATTTTTAGGTAATTTGTGTGAGAAGTGTAATCAAATCTAAGAATCTTGTTTCGAGAATATTTTTTCATGAGCTTGTCAAGTCATGTGTTTGCATTTATTCACTAACATTAACCAGTGCTTAGGATCCGGACCCGCTGGATCTGCAAGATTTTGGCTTCCTGGATCCGGATCCGCAAAATATGCGGATCCAAGGCGCAAAATGTCCCCAAAAAAATACATAAAAAACTTTTTTACTTTCAAAACACAAATCTGAAATAAAGAAAAAGAGAGAGATCATATTAATTTCCTGATTTCTGAATGGTTCATCAAGTTTTAGCATATAACAACGGAAAAAATAAGACAATTTGAAAATTCTGCTTTGTTAAAAAATTCAGTAAATGTTAAAGAAAATATCTGGATCCGGATCCGTATCAAAATTAAATGGATCTTAAGCACTGTCATTAACAAACAGATTAAAACTTTAATAATGAAACTTGTAGAAATTATTTTTATCATCCTTCATCTAATAAACTACTAAGAAATAGAAAAAATTTTAATACAACTGCTTTGTTAATTAATTTAGTTCGTATCTTTGTACTAGTATCTGCTAAGTTTTGGATAATGAAAAGAAATTTATATACATAATTTATGTAGTGTCTGTTAAGTGAAAATTAACTAATAAAATGTACAAAATATTTATAATTTGATTTGATCAGTTCAGAGTAATTGTATAGACCGGAAAAATTTTAGCATTGGAGGTGTGACCAGTGTGACCGAAGTACAGATTTGAGTTTGATTAAACCTTTTTTTCTACACTGTCACCTTGGAAGATCGGACTTGCATGGTGCTTTTATGTTGTTTTAACTCCGTGGAATATTGAACTTGTCGAGTCTCAAGGTTTCATATAAGGTTTTCTTATCGAGTCAAGGTATCCTTTAAATCTTCCTAAACTAATTAAGATCTTCTTGTTCGTCTTTCTGCAAACTAAAACTTTCCAGTGCGGTGGTTACTCTAAAAAAGTGACTTACAAATGTTTACACCAACTAAAACGAAGGAAAATGTCAATATTTATTACTCTTCAAATTTGTTTCTTGTCAAACCAGGCCTTTTAAATCACTTATTGTAACTTGGCTAGTTTATAAATATTGTTCTTATATTCAGTTCATAGTTCTGCTTTAAACTGTAAAAGTGCTGACATAAGATCGACAATATTTAACCCTGCTTGGTTCCCATGATGGATGAGATTAAGGCTGAGAGGATAACCTTAAAACTAACACTAACTGTCTATAATGAAGAGTTAAAAGACTCCAACCCTTCTGAGCTACCCTTGTCCCAGCTAGCGGATCAGATTGCTCGAGCTAAATCCATGAAGGATGAAATACTTCTCAATTTTTCTGAATTCTCGGAGACCCAGATTAGTTCTCAACTAAAGGCTGGATGCTGCCAAGGCTAGAAATGGTTTTATCTTTATTAAGGAAGGTTTCAAATTGCTGAAAGATGATGAAGATAAAAGATGTTCTAACCCGGCCTCGTTAAGCTCCATTTATCATACAGTTGGGCGAGGGTCCGCCAATAGAGCCAAAAGTCTACTTGTTGAGAAGTATACAGGTTCAATCGTTGGTGAATTTCAAGATTTAATTGATCAGCTGTGCGAGCTTGTTGCCGAACCGATTGAGACCCAACTTGATCCTAGAAGTGTAGAAGAGCAAGCTAAAACTACACCAATTCTTCAAGAAATTGTAAAGAGAAGAGCTAAGCAACTGATTTCCTATGCTATTGACTGTGACTTGGTGGATGAATGCACCAAGTTAGAAGACCTGCATAGACTGCTGGAGGACAAGGAGATTGCCCTGATCAAGGTGTTCCAGAATCACAAGGGAAAAGGTTGGGATTGTGGGAGAATATAGCAAGTTAAATGAATTGAAATATTTTACGTTTTCCGGTGAACAGACACTTAAGTTTATTACACCTTGAAAGAAGATTGGGATGCGTGTTTAGTTGTATAAAGCTCCATCTCGTGCCGAGCAGCTTCAAATACTGAAAAGACAATCGCTTAGAGGATACTCCAGGGCCGTCTGTAGACATTTGACGACACTAGATGCTGTATTTGAACACTTGAATGGCATCTTCTGAAATGCCAAAGAACTTTTAACAATCGAATTGAAAAGCTTAAACGTTTAGGTCCATCCAAAGAAGAGAAAAAAAAATGGTTCGCAGAGGTGAGGAACTGCACTTGACCTACCTGCGCGACTTTAGTTTAAAACATGATATGGGCTGGACATCGTACAATAATTTTATCATTGCATAGATCCTATATGGTTTGCCTGAAGAAGATCTTGAGTTTTATTAGGAAAATTTGTGAACGCTCTTCTGGACGAGCCTCAAAACGGGTCGTCTTTTAGATGCTTGTCGATATTTTGATCAAGAGGTGGCTATTTCTAGAAAATTGTTATACCGGATTTCGGAGTAGACTCTGAAGAATATAATTGTGAAAATTTTGCTTTACTGCAATTACTCTTTTGGATCAAGCTAAGACTGAACCTGATTTTTTGTCTTCCAATTAAAATCATTCACGCAAATGATGGATGTTCCAGGCTATATTTAGTAGAGTATCTAAGCCATCATACGCATGAAATTATCCATTTCAAGTATTAAAATCTTAAAAATCCGCGCATTTGCAGCAACTCAACGTTAGATGAAGAAACCCACGAAGAGTCATCCATGCTGTTATTCTTTGCCCTTCTGTATCAAACAAAATAAAGATTTTTTTTTGAAATTTGTTTGTTGCTTATTAGAAAACATTATTATGGCGTCGTGAAATTGGTATTTTTTATTTAATTTTTAGCATACTTAATTTATATATTATAGGATGAGACTGCAAAGACGACCAAAAACTCTCAAGATATGACGATCCCAAATTTAAATTAAGTCTTCAGATTTAAATCAAGTATTTTAATGGCTTTAATGATTTGGCAAAAAGTAAAATAAGTTTACAGTTGCAGTGAATCATGAATATAAAGAAACGGATAGTATAAATTCACTATATTGACGATCCCAAATTTAAATTAAGTCCTGCTTTAAATATAGTATTTTAATGGCTTCAATGATTTGGCATAAAAAGAAACAAATTTAAAGTTGCAGGGAATTATGAATATAAAGAAACGGATCCATAAATTCACTATAGTCGTCTTTGAAGTCGCAAACTGTGTGGGTAACCTAGTATATAAAGTAGTAATCTATTCTCATTTTTTGGTTGGGGAACTCCTCTGTTCTATGTAATAATAATAAATCTCCTGTATGGAAAATTCTACTGTCTTATCTTTCTAAGGAATGTCCTTCTATGAAATGTCCCAACGCCGACTGTTCACAGGTTAACTTAGTTAACAGGCAACGCTGGGTTCCAAAGCTAGTACTGACTAAAGCTGACTTTCCAAGCAGTGAAATACGCTGGTTATATAATGCTCAAACAGTGTAATAGCAAATTTACCGTAAGTTAAAAGATATTAGATTATATAAAAGATATTAGATTATATAAAAGATATTAGATTATATAAAAGATATTAGATTATATAAAAGATATTAGATATTTATTGGCCATTTTTATCCTTGTTAATTACTGGTGATATTAAGAGAACGAAATTATTAATCTCTTGTTGATCAAGATTAAATAAACTTTGCAACATTTGGTTTCCTAGAAAATATGGAAAACGAATAAAAAATAATCGTTACAACACACTCGTTTAGAAAACTTTTTCTCTCGAGGTCATAGCATAGCTTAAGAAAATCAAATGTTTAGAATAAACATTTTTTTCCACTCCCAAATAAATGAAAAAATCGAACCAAAAAGGATCGACAACACATAGCTTTAACGGGACTGTAGATATAATTCCGAGTGACCTTAGATTTATTGATATATGTCCGATTCACAACGGGACCCTTTTGAACCTTGATGAATAAGATAGTCTTGTCCCCCCCCCCTTAAAATTATGTCTACACACCCTTTAAGTAAATGGCAACTTCAATTCATAATGAGCAACTTTACTAATTCAAACCTAGATATTGTTTATCTAATCCAACCTAGATATTGTGTATCTAATCCAACCCTAGATATTGTCTATCTAATCCAACCTAGATATTGTCTATCTAATCCAACCCTAGATATTGTGTATCTAATTCAACCTAGATATTGTCTATCTAATCCAACCTAGAGATTGTGCATCTAATCCAACCCTAGATATTGTTTATCTAATCCAACCTAGATATTGTCTATCTAATCCAACCTAGAGATTGTGTATCTAATCCAACCCTAGATATTGTTTATCTAATTCAACCTAGATATTGTGTATTTAATCCAACCTAGAGATTGTGTATCTAATCTAACCTAGAGATTGTGTGTCAAATCCAACCCTAGATATTGTGTATCTAATCCAACCTAGAGATTGCGTGTGTGAATTCTTTTTTTTTCTCTCAAATGTTTTGAGATTATTGAATATTGACTGCTAAATTTTTTATAATAATTTTTATTACTTCTGAACAATTGTATAATATAATTTTATTTGTTGACATTAAACACATAATGGTATATTTGTTTTATTCCATAAATCACAGATTATTCTCAACTTGGAATTGATTAATACAACATAAAACTCTAGAAAAACTTATGAAACGTCTTTTCAGTAGATGATAACGCCTAAATTAATCTTATTCGATAACAATCTTATTTAAAAAAAAACCCCAATCTCTAAGTCTGTCTTGAAAATGTTAAAAATGATGGGTTAGCAACACGAAAATTCCTGACAAAATTTAAGAGTTTCATCTTTGATGAAATCATTATAATCTTAGATCTTTCAATCACTGGAAAAAGTTTCTGTCTTTTAATATGAATAAAAAGATAAACTCTTGAAGTGCGTTAATTACTACTCCGAGAACGGGTTCTTCCCTGATGCATCGTAATCATCTTCGCCCGTTGTTCCGAAAGGATTAAAACTTGTCAACATAGATTTGTTCGGTAGGTACTCTCGTACACTATTCACAGTTCGCGCCATTTCTTCAAGAACTGGTTTAGCCGAATTGTTAGTAAACGAGGGTCTCCGAGTGGGTTGCACTACTTTAGGCTTTAAGCTCTGTATTTGTTCTGCAGTTTTGTAAGACTTATTCTGTGTCCTACTGCTAGGTTTGTATTGCGCTGATCTATCTTCAAGGTTCTCCGACGAATCGCTCTGATGAAGGTTGAAGGACTCGTATTGAGTATGATGAGCAGCTGCGGCAGCTTCTTTCTGCTCCTGGTCCCTGGTTCTCTTGTACTCAACCTGGAGCTCACGTAGGTTGCTCTCAAGCATACTTACCTCGTCAAACCTAAACATAAACAAGATTAGAGATTAACAGCCTTAGTTAATAATATCTACAATTGACTTTTTATTTCTTTCTTTATTTACAGTACCTGTTAGTTTCTCTAGGTTTTGTAATATAGCTTCTAATAATATTATATTAGTACCTGTTAGCTTCTCTAGCTTTTATAATATAGCTTTTAATAATATTATATTAGTACCTGTTAGCTTCTCTAGCTTTTATAATATAGCTTCTAATAATATTATATTAGTACCTGTTAGCTTCTCTAGCTTTTATAATATAGCTTCTAATAATATTATATTAGTACCTGTTAGCTTCTCTAGGTTTTATAATATAGCTTCTAATAATATTATATTAGTACCTGTAGGCTTCTCTAGCTTTTATAATATAGCTTCTAATAATATTATATTAGCACCTGTTAGCTTCTCTAGCTTTTATAATATAGCTTCTAATAATATTATATTAGTACCTGTTAGCTTCTCTAGCTTTTATAATATAGCTTCTAATAATATTCATTTGTTGCACCATAGGATCTTCACTTCCGCTTGCATTAAGTTCGTCTAAAATCATATCAGTTTAAAACGCTAGTTTTAGTTTTCTCGTGAAGAGTTATGGAAAAAATGAAGTCTGAAATAATGTAGGACTTTTGTTTGTTATGATTTCATTTTTTAATTTGCGGATAATGATAGGATAGTTAGGTTGTGTGGAGATACCTTTATCACTGGAGAGAACGAATCCTTTCTCATACTTGATCGACTGATCAGATCTACTCGGGGTCAGCTTTCCTTTCTGCGTATCTTGACGCTTCTCCTAAAAAAGTACGCAATGTAGTTAAATTTTAGAAGCATTCAACATAGAAAATGATTTAATGATACTAGTTTTTGCAACTTTAAATTGTTACGATCTCTAAATTATCCGACTTACTTGAAGATTCCTAAATCTAATCCTAGCTTCCTGAGCCTTCCTTCTCTCCTCCTCAACCCTCCTCGCTATCTCCTCCTTCCTCTTCTGCTGGAGCTCTACCAACTGCTCCTCCGTGGGTAGGGACGGGAGTCCAACCAACGTTTCACGGATAAAATTAACCGCTGCCCGTCGTATCTGGGTTTGAAGTAGATACTTGCGCGAACTCAAGAACGATTCATTTTCACTGTCCGTGCCCAGCACGGAAATCTTTTTTGACATCAGGTCTACGTTCTCAGCAATCTTGAGAAGTTTCATTCTTAAATTTTTAGCGTCAGACAGATGATAATTGGTTTCTCCAGCTGTGAAGGATTGGTGCATCTGAAGATACTGATCACTGAAAATTTAAATATTTTGTTAGAAAAATACCTTATTTTACAATATTAAGAACTATTTTTTAGTTCTAGTTTTGGGCGCTTTCATGAAATATTGGATTAATTTAGTATCTTCTTTGAATATTTTATACAGTTTAACACAGAACTTCGAAAGAATTTATAAAATGTCGTCTTGACAATTTTTAAATGGGTATTTTCCTATTATACCTAAATCTTAATAATTTAAAAATGAATAAATAGCCATGAAATATGCATGAACAATTTTTAAGAGCTTATAATATATTTATTCGATTAAACAAACTAAATATCTGCAGCATTCCAACTTCAGTACAAGTAGGTTTAGAAAACGACATTTTATAAATTCTATAAATTTCTGGGTTAAACTATATAATAATTGAAGCAACAATTATTTATTAGATCATGGAACTAATGTCGATTTTCCCTCAGTTTTGTGGACATTTTAGAGCATTAATCAATAATTAACCTGGAAAAGTGGATTAAAACACAAATCTTATATTAATTTCTAGTTTTCCGGAACAAATTTTTGAATTTTATATTGGCAGAACTTTACCTAAGTGTGGTTCCTTCCTCTACATACTCCCACAATCTCTCGTAGAACTGCGTAACTATCGGTTTAATCGTCTGCCGATCTATTGCTGCGTTCCTGTGTTTGAGGAGTTTAAGACAGTATTCACAAGTTCTAAACTCCTCGGCGTTCTTATCTCCAGGAGAGAGCATACTCTGAACACTCTCCTTGGAGCTAGTTCTACGGAGTCCGAAGGACGGTTTAGGAAGAGAAGAGAGGGATCTTGAATCATTACCATTCACAGACCAGCCTTGCCGTTCCTTTGACTTCATACTAAACGAAAAATGTCTTACAGTGACTGTCGACGCGACTTCATGTGACCCTTTATTTAAAGAGGGGTATGCTTCATTCACAATGGTACCATTTAAATCTTCGTACGCGCAAAAATGATAAAAAGGAAATTTAATAATTTTTAATTGTGATTTCTCTTCAAAGTGACTTAGATTTGTCCATTATAAGGAAATTCTTGAGTTTGACAAATTTTCAGAGAGAAAAATGGCGATGTCTTACTCATTTTAGCTCAGATTAAGGTTTAATGAGTACAAATGTTAATCAATCTAACAACTATTTAATTAGGGAGTCGCACACAAAATCACAAAAAGTACTAAATTGAAAAGGATATAGTTCTGATATAATTACAATTTTGACAACTTCCAGTTTAGTCCTCTTTCTAAGGTTATGCTGATAGGTGACAATTGCTTGGCAAGTTGAATTCTTCATCAAACATACTTCAAATATCATGTCCTGCGTGCAATGTAATATATTACATTCATGAGTAAATAAGAATCCAATACATATTTAAATATCCTACTGAACCTGTAAATAGATAGTGTTGAAGGATTGATCAGTTTTCTGCAGAAATCCCATTCTACAAACTTAGAACACTCTTTACACATCACACTCCCACATAGTCTGAACATGAATAGCTGGGGGTAGAAACTAACTTCAGAGGGATTTATATTTTACCCTCCATCTCCCCCCCAGAATATTACATAAGTTTAGGAGATTCTATTTGTTTAAGTAAGCGTAATTTCAAGTGACTCCATGCAAGGACTTGGCAATTTCCGATTTACAGTTGTACCCTTTAACCTTTTTCTGATCAAGTATGAATTAGATATCAATGTTAATAATTTAAAAATCTTTTTATTTTTCATTGTGATTTCTCTACAAAAGTGACTTGCGCATTTCTATTGCAGGAAAGCATGTGGGAATAATCAGAATTAAACACTTTTTAACTAAGAAAAACGACAATGTCTTCAACATTATAGATGAGATAAAGGTTTCAAGGGTACCGTTGTGAATTGTGCATTGCATTGAAGGTGACTTGAAATTATGCTTACAGTCTCTTAAATAACTGATTATTGGGTAAAAAGTTTAAGAGGGGTAAAAACAAAAAGGGCAGATACAAGGGGGGGGGGTACATTCGACCCCCCTGACGGACTCAGGGGGGCGACGCCCTCCCCCCCTGAGATTTTGAAGAAGTGTTTTGAATTTGCAAAAAAAATAATGTTCCTAATTTGATTAATCGTATGCACCTCCTTTTCAAGTTATTTGAAGGAATTATGATATTAAATACAAAAACAAAGAACTTAGTATATCACATCATATAGAAATGTCGAACTTAAAATAAGGAACAAAAGTAGGTAAGTTAAACAATTTAGGATTTTAGGAACAAGGTTTTAACAGGTTTAAAAAAAGGAACAATACAATAACACAAATGCTGGAGGAGTTAGGAACAAAAAAGTGAACTAGATTAGGAACATTAAAAGAGGAACAAAAGAACAAAAAATGGGAACTTTAACAGGAACATTATGCCAGTTAGGAACACCGAACAATAAAAAAATAGTATTTTCATACATGCACTAATAACATAAGAACAATAAATAGTCTAATAACAATAAAAAACCTTAAGGTATTAGGAACAAAAATAAACAATATAGGGTCTAGGGGCACAGGTTTGTTAAGTAAGGAACTAAAAAGGATACATACATATGCGCAACAAACGTCGTTCATACTGTAAATACATAAGGAACAATATTCAATAATAGGAACATAAAGCATGTTAAGAACAAAAAGAAATTACTAGGAAAGTTAAATGCATGTAAATTAGGAACAGTATTACAATGTTGATTAATGATTGAGGAACATTACTATGCATACGCAGTATGCAAGTTAGATAGGAACAAAATCATAATATTAAGTCAACCCTGCCAAGGGGTCAAGGACCGTAACTGAGAGCCCCCCCGTGATGGAACACCAGAAGGAGAGAATCCTAAAGTTATTTATTAAGTTTTCTTGTTTCTATCAAAATTATCGTTTTATTTCATTAGCTTCTTGGTATTTAATCATGAACCAACTTCTTTAATCCATATTAAAGGGGTACTGCTTACGTAATTTCATTTCCATTTAAAAGAGTTAAATGCAAAGGTGATCTTAAAACCTTCCTCTGGTTCGTATTTTTTTTCCTTGTCTCTACTGCATAAATCTGCTACTGAAATTAATTTAGAAACTGCAGTTGAAAATTCTTGGGTAGAATAACAGAAAATCTCCGTAACATTTTCTCAAAGATACTTGAAATTACGCCAGAGCTGTCCCAGAAAACAATTGATCCGAATAGGAAACTTTTTTCAAACTTTTAAATAAAAATTATTAAAAACAAAGAAAGAGGTTCAATACATACTGACAAGTTGAACCTTCTTTTAACAATTATTTATCAATATCTTCCCTGTTTCATTTTGAAATCTTAGACTAGATTTTTTAAAACTTTTTTTACATATATGAATTATCTCATGTAAATAAAAAATTAAGTTTGTCTTCAGATATTTTGTTCATTTAAAATGCGGTGTTTATGGAGTTTATGACGGTTCAATGATATAAAATTAAGTAATGAATGAAAGTGTAATTATTTGTGTCATTTCACAAATTTAATATAAAATAGTTAGTTTTTCAGAGAAAAATCTAATTTTTTCTATGCAGGGGGGCTCTGCCCCCCCCCCCCCCCCCGGTAGAAATCAGTATATGGTTTGAAACTGTTGAAAATGAGCCTTATATCCCCCGAATATTGGAAAATTGTGTATATACAAATTAAAAGAAATAAAACCTGCAATGATGTTTCCTCCGTGCAATATTAAAACTCTTGGCACAGTTAGGACAAAGCTTAACAAGATCCTCTTCAACCCATTGAACCACGGACTGTTCATGCTCACGTCTCCGACTGCTCTCTGCCGGCATCCGGTCTAACAACCGGTCCAACCGGACTATTAACCGGTTTGTCTCAGCTGCATACCGGTCCACTCGTTCAGATCGGATTTCTAAAATGTTGATTGAGAAAAATTATAAATTTGGATCAATTCATTAGTAAATCTTTTTAAACCAAATAATTGCATTCTGAAATATGTAAACGTGTTATTATTCCATTTAGTTGTTGTAAATCTTACTTTTAAACTGTGAAAAGTGATTTGAACTTGCGGGTGCCGGAGAAAACCCGATGTAGATATCCGTCCGTATCCCGGAAACAGGGTGTACGTCGTCGTTTCTCGTCTGAATCTGAACCTTGGGAACAATTAGATTGTCAAGATTCTCATTCTCATCGTTCAAAATCTTCTTCTTCGCCTTCCCAAACAGATCTTTTAAAGATTGGACAAATGCTTGATCTTCTTTGGAATGAGTTTCTTCAAAATGAATCTGAAAAAAAAAACTATCCGCTACAAGAATGGTTTAACTGAAAGAAATAAATTTTAATTTTTTTGGCCGAAAAATCGTTGAACAGAAAAAGCTTCTGCAGGTTTCGATTTGCCAAATTAATAATGAGAATGGTTGCCGTTTAATTTTTTTTTATTCACCTGAAGCTGGATAACATCTCCCAGATCTTTCATACAGAGGGGGCATAGAAACCCCTCTAATATTTCGGCCATTTTTACTCAAAACATTCTGAAATTAAATCAACAAGTTAAATTATTCTGGAAATCCCCGAATAATCTAATCATCACCATTTTGTAAATGTCAAATCAAAAACTCAAAAAATGGCGGCCTAATGATGGCTGTGAAAAGAATGAAAATATTTACAATCATGGAAAGCACATGGTTATCAGTATAAAAATACATAATTAGTCAAAAATAGATTTGTTAATATTTGATTTCTTTCAATGATGACGTACTGAGACTTTTTCATAAATTTTTAAAAAGAATAGCTCCATTGGTGAAAGATTGTCATCATTTTGTAAATTTAAGAAAAAGACTTAATTAAAAACCTTAGGGCCTATCGTTTTTTCTTCTTCAGCTTACAACTAGCTAAAAGAAAAGATCTTGTTCTTTTTTTCTATAAAAATATAAATTTTGTGTATATCATGAAATATCATAAATAATTAAATATTAAGAATGCAAGAAATCAGAATAGTTCAAATCCAAACTTAAAAGATTAAATACCTCTAAATATTTTTTTGGCTTTATGCATAATACAATGTTTGGATTCAAATCATACGAGTACTCTCCCAAATCAAATCAAATCCACATTTTGAGTGATACAAATCAAATCAAATCCACATTTTGAGTGATAAGAATCAAATCAAATCCACATTTTGAGTGATACGAATCAAATCAAATCCACATTTTGAGCGATAAAAATCAAATCAAATCCACATTTTGAGTGATACAAATCAAATCAAATCCACATTTTGAGTGATACAAAAATCAAATCTAGCATGAAAACAAGTAAAATGTTCAGAGTAAAATTTGCTTACTATAATTTAGTTTTGGCTAAATAGTGGAAAATTAACAAAAAAAAGCATTATTTATCGCCTAAAGTATGTTCTTTGACCACATGTTGTAAGCATTTTGTATCGCTAAGGTTTAAAAATAAGTAAGGATGAATAAGGTAATTAAAGTATCCTGTTTAGGCCGAGGGTTTGGAATATCAATGGATAAGTTGAGTTGAAAAAAATGATACGTTTAATGCCGCATTTTGAAACCATTATTGACACTAACAGTTAAATTTATTTTCTAATAGTTTGTTTTTACTTTTTGGAAAGATATTTATGTATGAAGGAATGGTATCCTGACTCTTTTGAAGGAGTAGAGTAAATATGACGAAAAATAGAAGAAAAAAAATAAATCAAAGTTTTGGGACGAAACAAATTAAATTTTGGAAATGAAAAATATTTTGATGATATCTTTTGCTAGAATGAGAATAGAAGTAGACATTTAACTATTATTAATACTCCTGTAGTCTGGAGTTGATCGAAGACTCCAACGATTTCTCCGTAGTTTGATCAGCTCATGTTTAGTGAGTCGGACAAGTAGTATTAGAGCAAGGATATCAGCTCCCATTAACATATAGAACACACGCTCCCAGTGCCCGTTCCCGGAGAGCGGTCCCGCAAGCAGAGGACCAATAGCAGCTCCAATAGAACCGGTTCCGTCGATTATAGCGGTGACAGTTGCCAGAGCTTTGTGTGAACCCTGTAGGGACGGATGCTGACCTAAGAAGTTGATTATTTTCTGCCGAGACAGCGGTAGTAATGAGAGCGTATGGACCATTTACTAGTATTCCGGTAGAGAAGAGAACCAAGATATTCCAGCTGAAGCAGGCATCATGAACAGGGACTCCACCCACCTAGAAACAGGAAAAAAGTTTTTCTTCCTCTTCCAACCTTCTTAAAAACCATTCCATTCACGTACAATTGAATATAAGACTTTACATGGTGTCCCAATTAGCATGGAAATTAAGATAAGACTCTTAACTTGTCTCTGGTCTACTCGCTATTCATACTAGTAAAACAAAAAATTGACACAATATTCCCTATTCTTTGGTTTTATTAAGTGTGGTGTTTTGGTTTAAAAAAAATCCAGAATTGTACTTGGTCAGATCATACGTGCTTTCACCTATAGAGACAGGCATATATTCGTGAGACTCTACAAACAATATATTAGACCACATCTAGAATTTGCTATTCCTGATTGGACCCCTTGGACTCGTGGTGATATAGAACTTATGGAAAAGGTACAGAAAAGAATAATATGGATGGTTTCTGCTCTGAAAGGGAGAAACTATCAAGAAAACCTTGACGAGCTAGGTCTGCAAATCCTTAAAACCAGGCGGAGAAGATATGATTTAAGAGTCTCAAGGGGTTTGATTGTGTAAAAAGCAGTATATGGTTTGAAACTGTTGGGAATGAGCCTTGAAGATAAACAAGACAATCTGCTTATCATTTGAACCTAGTTATGAGACCAACAAGGCCTGATGTAAGGAGCAAATTTTTCTCAAACAGGGTAGTTGAACCCTGGAATAGAACTGAACTGAGAGCATTCAAGAATAGACTAGATAACATTATCTAAACTAAAGATGCTACAAATGACCACACTGAGCTCCTGCTATAATCCTACCTGGAATTCTAGGAGTCAACATAAAAGTATGAAGTCGCCCATTATTATTATTATTATTATTATTATTATTATTATTATTATTATTATTATTATTATTATTATTATCATCACTATTAAAGTTTTTAATTATACTGATTACTGTAGTAGTAACCACGTGACTGAATTTATAAATTACCCCAATCATATATTGTTGAGAGGACTGCTGCTTCCTCGGCATTCACGTGGGACTTTGTGTGTATGTAATTGGGGAGCCAGTAGAGGAATGTGTAGCTCACTAGCTTGGAGAAAAATAAACAAAGTGAGAACTCAACAACTCCAGGTATACGAAGAGCTCCGAAGAACCCGATGGCTCCTGGGGAACCGGACTGGGGGGAACGGACAGGAGGAGGGGTTGGGGAGGGAGGAGGTGATTCTTCATCTTTATCAGCTGAAAAATAAAAATAATAAGTAGATTTTATATTTCTTAACAAACACAATTCAGCGAAACCTAATTATTATTATATCTGACATTGTTTGAGTTGAAGTGTGTATAAATTTTCAACATTGTTTAAATACAAATTTTCTGGAGAGAAACATAAAAAATCCTCTAATTTAAAAAAAAATTTCCATGAAACCACTGTACGGTTTTCATTGTAATAGCAAATTTAAAAAATAATCTTTTATTATCGTTAGAAATATTCTTTTTCTGTATTTTCTCAATAATTTTACTATATTTATTGAATTAAACATTTTCTAAAGATATATTTATACCCCCGAAAAAACACTTTGAAGGTTGAATTACCGTTTCCATTCATGAGCGGATCATCTTCCTCGTAAGCGGACTGAGGTTGGGAGGATCTCTGCTCCACAGGAGGAACAAGATCTACGTCCTCAGGATTAGGAACCAGGAAGAGGAAGATGAGGAAACCTAGACCTCCGATAATCATTCCCGGCACAGTGAACGACATTCCCCAGTTCGTGGTCACAAAAGCTCCGGCAATCAGAGAACCTTCAAGATAAATCAATGATTTTGTTTCAAGGCCGGACATTTTAATTAATCAACAAAAAAATAATGAAGTCCTACCAAGAATGTTCCCTAGAGAGGTATGAGAGTTCCATATTCCCATGATAACCCCTCTCTTTCCCTTTCCGAACCAGTTCGCCATGACCGAAACAACACCCGGCCATCCAGTCGTCTGGAACATTCCGCAGGCGATCTGTATAAAGATGAGATACCAGATACTGTGTATGCCGAGACTGTACGCCATACCAAACATAACCGTGAGTAGACCAGACATCATCATACCGATGGAGAGGAAGAACCTGAGATCGACTCTCTCCGCGACCAGACCACTAAGGAACATGAAGAACGCATATGAGAAGAGATAACTTGTATCCAGGAACCCTAGATAGGTTTTTGCTTCCTTCTCCGTCTTCCCGTCTATCTCGGTTATCCATGATCTAAGGATAATAAATCTGTTAAATGAAAGTTTCGAGTAATCTTGTTTTTTTTTTCATTTTCCTATCTTTTCATTTTAAATTATTTTCAAAATATTGAGAGTACAATGACGGGAAAATCATCCAACTTTTCTTTACGCCTTCCGTTTTTATTATCTTACCAAAACAAGAACAGAATTCTCAAAAGAATGTTGCATGCAAATTATTGTATTACTACAAGTTTTCTTCTGTTCAGTCACGAATATCCCAATTTTAAGAGCTATGGACGATCCATCACAAATTTGACAAATCAGAATAATAACTGACCTACACGACACATTACTAGGATCCGTGTGCTCGGAGATATCACAGTCAAGGAAGGCTTTGGCGTTCTTCACAATAGATATTGGTTTTCTGGAGAGATGGTAGGACATGTAGGAGAGATAGGTTAACACAAGGATAGATAAACGGAATGCAGCCTCTTGCTTCCATCTAGCCTGAAATATCAAATACTCAAATTAAAAGAAAGACCGACGTTAAGAATCTTTAATTACAAAGGGATTGTAAGTGTAATTTCAAGTGACCTTTCATACAAAGATATTAAAACCCGATTTAAAATGGTACCCTTGTAACCTTAATCTTAATTCTGATAATTTCTGTATCATTTCTGAACCATGAAATGCGCAAGTCATTATTTCAGAGAAACACAAATGAACAGTTGTCATGAACACACTTGATCAGACAAAGAGCTTACGGGTACCGTTGTGAATCGGACTAAGAGGGTCACTTTAAATTAAGGGTACAGTCCCTTTAAGTGATATTAACAATATGCTATACCTGAGGGCACAGCCGTCGTAGGAAGTTTACAAGGATTGGGGGAGACATTTTACGTGAAGAAGTTCAAGAATACTTACAAAACTGACAAAACCATATTAGAAAATTTTCTAAAACAAATATAATGATTGTTAGAAAACTTAAGGTTTCGATTCCATAATAGATTTAAAAACTAGAAAAAACATGAGATATAACAATGGTATAGACAAAATAATTTTTGAATAACTTCCAGGTTTTACTTTTTGAGCGTCTGCGTCACGCGTGACGATGTAAGGAAACAGTCCACAATTTCGTATCTGGTCTCAAAAACCAGAATTTTAGATAAGAAAGTCGACCAAAATTTAAAATCAGGTTTGACAGAAAAACTGATTAGCGTAGCGGCGCAAGCAAACTTCTCTCAATTTAGGGGTCAGCTGACAAGTAAATAGTGTCAACAATTGTGTACATTGAAAACACCCACAATACCACAAATAACAATTATTTTAAGAAGATTTTTAATTTCCATCATAATTTTTCGTTGCTTCTTCTTTTATAAAATAAAAAATCATTTTTAGAAAAAATGAAATGAAATGTGCAACCCTGTTTGGATTTCTAAGATGAGAAAAATACGGGGTATTCAGGCGCAGTTTGACGTGACCATTAGTTCGGCTTCTGAAATAAATGGCTACGGATCATAGGCCATAGTTTCAAATCGAACATAACAAACCTATAATTAAATTTAGATTCTAGTCGTAATTAAGTGAAAAAATGCTGACATAGTTTCAGATCTTTATTGGATAAATACTTATTTCAGATATAAAATTGTCGCAATTTAAGAAAAGTTCTAAAATTGTTTGGTAAAGTTTGTGCCATTTTAAAATAAGAATTATTCACTCTTTTAAACCTTTATTGAACAAAAAGACAATACAAAATTGTTATAAAATAATGTAAATACTTATTTACATAAGAATTATTCTACTTTTTCAAATTATGCATTACTGTTAGCAATTGTGCAAAAATTGAATTGACATTAATACAAACTTTAAAAAAGAAACGTACAACGTAAAATAAATATACGATTTTTAGACACCCCCCTCCCCCCTCCTATCAATTTTGTATATGGATCTTATATGTAAGACATGGATGTAATAAAGTGCGATCGGCCCCCTAGCCTGTCACATATACATATATACTAATTTTGTTGAAAATTGTTGAATAAGAGGTCATGTTCAAAATTGATAGAAGGGAGGGAGGCGGGGGGGGGGGGTCCAAATATCGCATACTAGGGCGGACCCGAAAAATGACGATTGTTCTTAATAAACGTTCCTAGAGAACGATTTTTCAGAGTTTCAGCAAAATTACTATCATTTATTTTTTATTGTAGGTTTAGGTTAGGTTAAGACAATTTCTTGGCCGAGCGCTGCGTCTAGGGCAGGCCATTATATTTATTTCCACCTTCCGTCATTTTCGAGAATTTTAAGTCAAGTTTTCTAAATAAATACTAAATATAGTTTTAAAAGTTTAAAGAAGAAAATATTATATTTTCGCTGAAACAACTGTGCAAGACAGTAAACATATCGAATATTTGCGTTAATATATCATATTTTACAGAACTATATTCATTTTCAGAAGTCAAAATGGGTGGATCACAAAGTGTTGAGGTTCCCGGGGGTGGTACTGAAGGATATCATGTTCTCCGAGTACAAGACGGTTCTCCGGGTCAAAAAGCTGGATTGGAAGCTTTTTTTGACTTTGTAGTTGCCATCGGGAACACTAGGCTTAATCAGGATAATGATACCTTGAAGCACCTTCTCAAGGCGAATATTGAGAAGGAGATCTCTATGACAGTGTACAGCAGTAAGAGTCAGACTGTTCGAGAGGTTTTCATTACTCCGAGTACTCTCTGGGGTGGACAGGGACTACTAGGAGTTTCCATTAGGTTTTGTTCCTTTGAAGGAGCAAACGAGAACGTGTGGCATATCCTGGAGGTTCATCCTAAGAGTCCGGCTGAAAGCGCAGGGTTGAGATCCTTCTCTGATTATATCATTGGCGCGGACAGTATCCTACACGAGAGTGAGGATTTATTCTCCCTGATCGAAGCTCATGAAGGACGTCCATTAAAGCTTTATGTTTACAACACTGAAACTGATCACTGTCGGGAGGTAACTATTACTCCCAATGGAGCTTGGGGCGGAGAGGGATCACTAGGTTGTGGGATTGGATATGGATACTTACACCGGATTCCTATCGGAGACGAATACCAAAAACCTGCAGACCATCATAATCCCCCAACTGCAACCGTAGTTCCAATTGAACCGGTTCCAGAAGTTCAACCTAATGCTCCGATAATAGGAGCCTCCGCACCTATTACAGGAAATCCCTCACCTATGATGGGTACCCCCGCACCAATGATAGGAACTCCCTCTCCTATGATGGGTACCCCCGCTCCTGTGATTGCACCTATTGCAGGTTTTCCCTCTCCCCCCGCTGTTGACGTGAACAAACCCCTGGCCGCCGACGTTCCACTCTTCGGAACAGATATGATTTCTACCGGAGCTGTTACTAGTTCTCACGACTCTGCTCCCTCTCCTATTTTAGCCTTTTCTCCGGAGACATTCCCAGTCCCTGATCCTGCAGTACTGGCAGGTATGCCGGCTCCTCCAACATTCTCTGCGTCCCATCCATCCTATCCAACCACCAGTTATACCTACGAGACTTCTCCCGTCCCTGGTCAGAGCATAAACCCTGAGATTGTCGGACTCAATCCATCACCTGCTCCGCTTGTAACCTCTTCATGAGAATGCAGGACGGATGCTTGTATGTGATATGGGTTCTAGGTTGAAATGTGAAATCTTTATATATTCTGCATTTGATTTACTTTTTCCGTTATGTATAAGTAATAAATATGATTTGGAGATAAATCTCCTAATTTGCACGTATTTCAGTTTAACCGAATTATATTTATTGTTTAAAATATTATTTTTAAATTTTACTTTTAAGATTGTTCTTGCGTCTGTCTTCTTCAATGGTATTTCTTTATCATAATCTAGTTCAAAATTAGATCATTTTAAATCGGGATTAGTTCTGTAACCACTTTTTTTCTCCATTTTGTGTGTCAAAACTATTTTTTATGTAACAAAATAAAGTTTTTATAACCTTTTTCCCCTGTTTTTGTAATCTTAAAAACTGATTTTAGTATTCTGTTCATGTCGAAACTTCCTTCTTATCTCTACTCCAACAGAATAAAGTTTAGAGCCAGCTAACAAGATGCACAGATTTACTGAAGTGGTGTAAATTATTCACAAAAGAATATTTTTTAAGTTTACTGAACAGATTTCCAGATACATCCCTTCATTTTATTCTTTGTTTTCAGATTTATCATGTCCGGACTTTTGAGAAATATCCGCAATGTTACCAGGATCTCTTCAGCTCTGAGGAGCAAAGTTCAGGTTTGGTTTTGTGCTAATTTAGTGGATATTGAAAAAAAACAGGATTTTCTGAATTACCATGTCCCCCGGCTCTGCGAAGAGGGTGGGGGTGAGGACAATTCATATTATTTTGAGGGTTTTAAAAAGGACAGTTAATACTTGAGAATAAAAATGATTTTAATGGGGGGTAATGATTTTACGAGAAAATATACACCCCTGAAAAATAATTTTGATCCTACGGTTTTCTGTATTCATCATAAGCGATTGCAACAGGATAATTACAGGGTGTCCCACATCATATTGGATCGTTTAGCTCTAAATTGCAATTTTCCGGACTAGATATAAAATTAAAAAAAAAACATTTTTAAATTTTTTTAAGCCCAATATAATTTGCATGCAGAAAATACTAGGGTTCACTGATTCAAATCAATACAGAATTTAACTTTGAATCGTTGGTTCCCGGCGGTAGGTAGCTCAAATTTGTCAAAGTCGGTCCAAGTACATTGAATTTATACGACCTGATGAATTTAAATTAAGATTTAAAGGACTAAAGAAATAATTTCAAGTAACCCTCCATTCATTTCCATAAAAACATATGTCTGATCATGGATCACGGAAAGATACTGTTTCTTAGAGTTTCGCGGGGGAAAGTCCAGTTTAAACTGGCATGGAGTGCCAGATGGGACAATCTTGATGTATTCTTTAAAACGACCGCAGACGTGTAACCTCGAATTTCCTGCAGATACAGGTTCTCAGTTAAGCGTTGGAAATCGGATATGCTGTTGTACAAATAGACGGTTACTTGAACTTACTTCCGCAGTCTCTTTAAACCTGGTCTAAATATCATTATTCTAGGTTCGGTCCCTGAGTATTGGAAGTACCCTGCTCCAGGCACAGGTTCAGAAACCTGCTCCGGCATTCTCCGCCCAGGCAGTTGTTCAAGGACAGTTCAAGGAGCTCTCCCTGGCGGACTACAAGGGGAAGTATGTTGTTGTCTACTTCTATCCCCTCGACTTCACCTTCGTCTGCCCGACCGAGATTATCGCCTTCTCCGACAGAATCAAGGAGTTCTCAGATATTGATTGTGAGGTGGGTCAAATTTTTCCGAGTTCAAACAATAATGAATTTTCAGTGAGACCCATGAAACTGAAGAGGAAGACAACTTTTATTTCCAAGCTTCTGGTAAAACTATTTGGTTTTCAACGACATCAAATACACACAAGATTGCTTGGATGTCGTCTTCTTATTCCACAATTTAATCGGGCCCATTTTATCTATCTATCAAACCTTGCCTTACATGCTTAAAAACCATTTCTTCACATTGAATGAGGGGGCGGGGGTAACGTTTTTATGTATTTTTAAGCCCCACTTCTTAAATAGAAAATTAAAATAATCCATCATTGTTCCATAGATAAAATGTCTATGACACTGTTCAGTGTTCAATGCTCACAAAATCGCCACAATTTAAGTTTTACTATTTATAGAAGTTAAAATTTATTTCTTCTTTAGGTTATCGGAATCTCTACTGATTCTCATTTCTCCCACCTGGCTTGGATTAACACCCCACGTAAACAGGGAGGTTTGGGCGGACTCAACTATCCTCTTGTCTCAGATTTCAATAAAACTATTTCCCGGGATTACGGAGTTCTCATCGAGGAGGCCGGAATCGCACTCAGGAAACATATTTATATGATCTACCGCACTCTTTATACCGGTGTCACGTTATACAACTCAGTAACCTAGGATATTCCAAAAGAATACCGAGGATTGCTGGGACGTGCGGGTACTTGTGTACTAGGCATAATAGATACATAGAACCTAATTATCTTGAGTAGCATGAATTTGGGTGAACAAAAACGACGGAGGAATGATTGAATCATATTTTTCTTCCGACCTTTCCCTAAAAGATAATTTGAGATGAACCATGAGTGCTTATGCGGACAAACATAATCCAGGATTTCTCAGACATTTTTAGGGTTGGGGGATAACGGTTTATATCGAATTCTCTTAATAAAAATATAGTAGTGGTAAAAACGTATTTTTTCCTTCACATTCTAACCATGGTTTACTTGGTGCAATGCCTAAGTTTAATAAGTTACCAATCTCTTACTCCCCCCCCACCTCCTAATAAAAAACATGATAGTTTTTTGATATAAATATATATGTTTAGAGGATTATTTATAATTGACCCTCAAGGAGTGGTGAGACAGATGTCTATTAATGATCTTCCTGTTGGAAGAAGTGTTGATGAAACTTTAAGGTAAAGTAGGAGTTTTTAACAATGACGTCATGAGAACTTGTATTCTCTTATTCGGAGGGGTCGCACATGAGAAACTAAGAAAAATTGAATTTCTAGCGCTGTCCCTGCGATCTTCACGTAACAATAGAATGTAAGAAACCCCATCCTCTATTCTATCCGAATTTTTATATTAAGTCTGGATATTTGGATATTTCTAGAACATCTAGTAGAACGTAAAAAAATGAAACATAATTTCTCTGAACTGATATGGTGTGTGACAAGTTTTGTTGTATTATAGACACGGTCTCCACTAGATTTGTTCCAGGTTGATAAAAGCTTTCCAGTTTGTTGAGAAACACGGAGAAGTTTGTCCTGCCAACTGGACTCCAGATGCTCCAACCATTAAACCTGATCCTAAGGAAACCAGTTGAACAATTTCATTTAAATTTGTAGAACTTCACAAAGCATTTAGAAAACATTAATTATAAATTGTAAAAAGTTTTAACTGTTTCAACTTCTCAGGGGTCTCTGGAATACTTTGATAAGGTGAATTAAGTATGCTCAGATATAAGAAGAAACCAAGAAGAAATAAAAAGAACTATATATATATCCGAACCATCATTTGGAGTTCATTCAGTCGTTAAATATTCTTAATTGTCTACAAAGTAGATTTTTACTTTCAGAATTGAACAATGCTAGAAATGTTCTTCAATGGATAGATCTTACCCGGAGCAGGGTTCTTCTAATCTAGTCAATTATACTTCCAGTGAGAACTCACAGGACGAGGAATCAAGGTTCGGATCAGATTCTCCGGGTCCTTCAGGTACTGCGGGATCCAACCAGGAGCGGGATCAACGCGGAGAAATATCCAAGGACAGTTTAGATTCAAGTTTTACAGATGATTTCAGTGATGACGAGAGTATTTGTAGATCTCCGGCTAAATCTCCGTTGAAAAGATCCCGGCTAGCGGCCGGACTAACTCGGAAGAAAAGATTAGAACCAGACTCCGATGAGGGTTCCGGAGCAGACGGAGAAACTGAACCTCGTCTTCCAACAGATCAGGATTTCCAGTTTACTGAACCAAAATTCAGAAAGAAAAAGTTCATTTTTCATCATTTCTTAAGGAATGAGAGTGGAGGTTGTGTTCCGGATCAAACTAAGGTTAGTCTTACCTGATTAACGAACTATAATAGTATTCTCGGCCGCGGGAATTATTCTCAAAATATGTTCATAAAAATTGCTATCCCGCCTCATATTAAATATTTTTGTTAGTTTGTTTAAACTATATTTGAATTTTTCACCCTGAAGTTTTGAAAATCTTGGAAAAATTCACCACTTCTATGAGATGATTTCATTTTCATTCTTTTTTTAAATTAAGTATAATTTTTATTTATTATTTTTGCAATACTAGGATCCTGTTGAAGTGACAATCCCTGAGCAGCTTGCAGCAAGCTACGGTTTATATATCTGGCCTTCATCACCAGTCCTAGCTTGGTATATTTGGCTTCATCAGGTCAGATCATCTACAATTGGTATTTTTTCCCCCCCCCCCTGATCATATACAAGAATAGAAGAGCAATTACTCTCATAGCTCAGCTCATTTAAAAACCTCTTCACCAACACTTTTCTAATAAAAATAATAATGAAATAAGTTATTAAGATAACAGTATCAAAACAGTTTTTTAACAAACCCAACGAAAATAAATAATTCTTTTTAATTAAGTGTTAAAGATCTGCCATTATACCAATATTCTTAATCTCTATAATTTTGCAACCTGATAATTGATGAAATCTTAATCTTTGACTTTTTGATCTAGTAGAAATCGTAGTTTGAAATATCAGAGGTCTACGATATCAGGTTGCAAAGATATCAGGAGTCTAAAGTGAGTGATCATGTCCTGTCTGATTCTCTAATTTTAAATTCTAGGATAATCTGCGAGGTAAGCAAGTATTGGAGCTCGGCGCCGGAACTGCTCTACCAGGACTACTCTCCGCTAAACTAGGTTGCAAGGTTGGTTAAAATAGATTTCAAAATTGTAATATTTTTATGTTTTAGATATTTAATTTATTTTAGGTCATTCTTACAGATAGTTTAAACCTTCCTCATTGTTTGGAGAACTGTAGAGAGGGAGTGAGATTAAACAACCTGGAGGAGAGTGTATCCATCCAACCTTTGACCTGGGGAGCATTCTCTTTACAAACCCTCCGGCTCAAGGGCCGTGTTGATCTCATCCTTGGTTCCGATCTATTCTTTGATCCGGACGTGTTTGAACCCCTGCTGGTCACGGTGAGTTGGATCTTGAGAAATAATCCTGGATCTGAGTTTATCTGCACAGTTCAAGAGCGGGCTGCAGACTGGAGTATTGAAGGATTACTCCTGAAGTGGAAGCTCTCCTGCTCCTATATATATCCGGCGGATTTTCTCCGAGGAACAGGGATCAATGAAACCGATCTGACCGGAAACCATCAAATATTTATTTTAAAGATAACCAACAATGGAGGAGTTTGATGCAGCGTGTAAGTATGTTCGAGGGATTGCTGGAAGGTTGGAGAACAATGATCTACTCTACTTCTATGCTAGATATAAACAGGTTACTGAGGGAGTTTGCAACACACCTAAACCCTCCTTCTACCAGCTCTCAGAGAAGAGTAAATGGTTTGCCTGGACGGAGTTAGGAAACCTGGATAAATGCGTAGCGAGGGATGAATATATTGAGAAGTTGGATATCCTTGAACCTGAGTGGAGAGGAAAGGAAGCTCAGGATCCAACTGCAGGCTGGATTAGTGTAAGCTGTCCTAGGCCTGAGGAACAGGTTCCGGAGCAGGATAAAACTATCTGGGATCGGGTTCGGGACGGAGATCTGGATATACTGAAAAAGATCCTGACTGTGGAGAATGTACGATGCAAGGATGAGAACGGGATGAGCCTACTCCACTGGGCGGCAGATAGAGGGATGACTGAGGTTGCGGAGCTTTTAATAAGTCTAGATAAAACACTAATTAATCTTCAGGTAGATACTTTGTGTTAGTAACCAGAAACTCAGTCCATTGCGTTGCTCTTCTTACTTACTTATTTATTCGCGTCTCTCCATTTTGGTGAATACGGCCATGATGCTATTCTATTATTCGGGGGTTTCACTTTAGGTTCCCTTTTTTAAGATTTCAATTTTTTTTTCTTCAAAAGAGTATTATTTTGGCGTCTCTATTCTCGGTCTATACCACCTTAATTTTAGAATTTTTTTATATTCAGAAAATTATGACAGATACACCTAAATATGTTATGATTTTTGAATAACTTATTATCAATCTCTTTTTCAAGGATGATGATGGGCAGACTGCTCTACACTACGCTACCAGCTGCACCCACCTGGAGATGGTTCGGTTCCTACTCAAGGTCGGAGCAGATCCTTCTCTTCAGGATACAGACGGTGTTACACCCTGTTCGTTGGATTCAAATCCACAAATAAAAGAAATGTTTCTCCAATTAAACACTGTATAGTCTCTGTCTTAAGCTTAATATATTTGATACACTTGTATATGTTTGTAATTCACTGCGATAATCATATTGAGCTTAAATATTCAAGTTCGGAATATTTATTGTTATTGTAATAAACTACTAATTATTTATATAAAGTGTAAACATAACTTTTGTTATTTAACAAACAATTTGATAACTATTGTTTAAAACCAACATTAAACTGTTAGATCTGATCTATTTAGTTTCAGATTAATGATTTAGTTTAATATGGAGAAAGAGAGTTCAAGACTGGAGATGCTGGACGAGGCATCTTTAACTCGTCAACCAGAAGAGGTTCGTAAAAACTCGTTTCCAGGAAGTTAGTACGGGGGACGAAGTGGCGACCAGTGAGTAGATACGGGGGATAGACGGACTTTAGTACTTTTATCAAAGAAAGGATCACAGTTTATTGTGTCTAGAGAGGATTTACGGATTAGGTAGTACACATTCTTGCGTACAGGCAGGAGTTATGGGGGAGGGGGGGGGGGGGCACATCTGAAGCTCATTAAAACTTTGTAATTCCAGGGTTTTTTTTATATTTTTAGTAACACAACTGTTAAAAAATTGTATCGATTCGTACAAGACCTTTTCATGATTTATCAATGAACTTGATAAGTAAAATGTCTCTGTTACAATTTCTTCTATTAAGTTTCTACAAACCATCCAATAATCCTATCCATGTTAATGTCCTAAAAAAACAACCTCTCTTTAAGTTTCTCCTCTTTTGTGTGTATTTATTGAAGAAATTAACATATTTATTGTTTTGTTTTCAGGTGTTTGATATACTTGTTTTGTTTTCAGGTGTTTGATATACTAAGTAAACTAGGGGAGGGAAGCTATGGTTCAGTTTTCAAAGCTTTACATAAAGATTCGAAACAGATTCTTGCAATTAAACAAGTTCCCGTGGATACAGATCTACAGGAGATCATCAAGGAGATATCGATCATGCAGCAATGTGACTCTCCCTACGTAGTGAAATATTACGGATCGTATTTTAAGAACACGGATTTATGGATAGTGATGGAATACTGCGGGGCCGGATCCGTATCAGATATAATGAGACTAAGAAAGAAAACTTTGTCCGAGGACGAGATCGGTACTATTCTCTGTGATACACTTAAAGGTTTGGAGTATTTACATCTACGTAAGAAAATCCACCGAGATATTAAGGCGGGAAACATTCTGCTCAACTCCGAGGGGCACGCTAAACTCGCGGATTTCGGAGTTGCTGGTCAACTCACCGATACCATGGCCAAAAGAAATACTGTGATAGGTTAGTTCATTGAAATCTTCGCGAAAATTTCCCGGAATAAAAAAATAATATTTTAGGAACTCCGTTCTGGATGGCTCCCGAGGTTATCCAGGAGATTGGATATGATTGTGTAGCGGATATTTGGAGCTTAGGCATCACGGCGTTGGAGATGGCGGAGGGGAAACCGCCCTACGGAGATATTCATCCGATGAGGTAACAGGGATATCTTCTACTATTCCTTCCTCTCTCAGAATTTTTTTTCTTTAATTTCATAATTAAGTGTATTGCCAAATTTTAACTTCAGGGTTTAAATAACCAAATAGATTATCAAGTGCAATAGATCGCAACGTAGAATTTGTACAATCTCAGTTCAGCTGCATTACTTACGTCACGAGTGTCAACAGTTTTATGTGTCCGACAAAATTAGTAATAATAGTGATAATAAAGTGCTTATCTTGCAGTGAAAAAAGTGTTCTTTATTTTCTGTTTTTACACTTTTTATTTAATCTTGGAAAACAAGTCAACTAATGGGAGAAAATATTGCCTTTCTTGTTATATTTGACAATTGTGACGTCATGGCTAATTGGTCCATTTCTTTGTTGCNGGGGGGGGGGTTGTCCCAATTTTTCTTGAATCCATTTTTTCATTTTTGGTTTTACAAAAAAGTTTTCTGCTCAATTTTTTTAGCTTATGATAACTATGGAAGTAATTCGTTTTTCAAAATTGCATCAAATAATATTGTATTTGATGAAAAGCTATGCTCAACACTAAGTTGTGAGCTGAGGTAATATTTCACAGTAAGTATTTTCTCACAATTTTTACAATTTCTACATTTTGTTTATCTAGAGCGATATTTATGATTCCTTCCAAACCTCCTCCAACCTTTCGGGACAGCGACAGATGGTCGCCGCAGTTTATCGACCTTGTGTCGCGGTGCTTGGTGAAAACACCAGAGAAAAGAGCGACAGCAAGCGAGCTTTTACATTCAGACTTTATTGGTAGGATATAATTCATACAAATATTGGAACATATGTTTTAAACTTATGATAAACAAACTTCAATAATTTTTTCTCCATAATTTTACATGTTTTCTAATTTATTTTGATTATTTTAAAAATAAATGGAATAATTTCAGTGAACGCCAAATCCTGTCAGATCCTTCACGGTATTATTCTGGAGGCGGCTGAAATACGGGATAATCAACTCGACTCATTAGACGAGGATAATGTAAGATAATTTTCTGGAATATTTTTTAGAAGAAAAGAAACTTAATTCTGACGTTAATAAAACATGAACCCCTGAATTGGTCAATGGGGGAGGAGATTAAAAACCTTGCACTGAAAAATAAGATATTTATGTTAATATATTTCTTAGAACAGAAGTTGAGATGTGTGTATTTTAAGGGGGGGGGGGCGCTCAAATTTTTAGAATTATGTATTTTCGAACCGGGCACAATAGAAAATATCCGAAAAATTTTGCTTTTTACCGAATTATACGATTGTTCACAAAGAAATTTAGAACATATTGATTTAAAAAAGAATTAAAATTGTTGTTAAAGGCCGATAGTGGAACAATGCTACCCGGAGATCAAGGAACCCTAATCAGTATATCAGACGGAACCTTTGTCAATCATCCTACCAACCCGGAGTACGACGGAACCATGCTCCAGTACGGAGACGGAACCATGGTACAGCATGGAACCGGCTCCATGATAGGGGTAGAAGGAGGAACTATGGTTCAACATGATACTGGACCAGGTTCAGCCATATCCAGGTATACTTTTATAAACTGATCAGTTTTGTTTTATATATATTTATAATTCAAGACGGAAAATTTTGCAACATTTAGTTCTGATTGGTGGTTAGAAAAGATAAATATTATAAATCTGAGGGGTTTTTATTATTATTTTTTTTTTTTAAGTTTTAAAGTTCCTTTTGTACGTTTTTTTCGATCATGCCTTGTGAAGATTTAAACATGCACGATAACTAAATAAACAGCATATAAATTGCTAAAAATACGTTACAATATTTCGGCTTTTCAAAAAACCTTATTCCCTTAGATTCTTTTTATTTAAATGTCTGGTGTAGATTCTAACCTGGGAACTATATTGTGTGCAGGACTATGTCTGGTATAAATTCTAACCTGGGAACTATATTGTGTGCAGGACTATGTCTGGTATAGATTCTAACCCGGGAACCATATTGTTTACATGACTATGTCTGGTATAGATTCTAACCTGGGAATTATATTGTGTACAGGACTATGTCTGGTATAGATTCTAACCCGGGAACTATATTGTGTGCAGGACTATGTCTGGTATAGATTCTAACCTGGGAACTATGGTTATAAACGAAGAAGAGGAGGATAGCACAATGAAACAGTACGGGACGGCTCCAGGTGGTTCGAAATACAGGTAATGCTGTTATCATCAGAATATATCGATCTTAATTATCTTTGTGTAAAAACCTCTTTTTTGATGGCATTTAGGGAGTCGGACCCGATAAAATTAGACAACTTAAAGTTAATTTTTAAAAAAATCTCTTTTTCAGGCCAGAATTTCTAGATCATTTTGATAAGAAGGAGAATGACGAGGAGAAGAAGATACGCCCTGAACCTGAATCTAAACCCAAACCTGCTCCGGTAGTAGTCGAGGAAAAGTCCCCTCAACTTGAAATCGCAAAACAAAATCTGCAACGACAACTTCAACAAATTGCAGGTGCCCACCACGTTATCAAACAATTTTCATTTGGTCACTGATTTTTCAACAAAAAATTTATTTAGGACAAAATTTGTCAGTGGCCATGAGCCAGCCTTTAAACCCATTGAGTTCCGATAAGTTCCAGAGATCTATTAACGAGGGAGACTTCGAGTTCCTTAAGTTTCTACCCTTTGACGAACTTAGTATGAGAATGTCAGGTAGGATTTTACTAGGCCAAACGGCTAGACCAAATTGGTTTGAATCACGAGCCGGGTGACAGGCTTATTTTTTTTCAGAACTATGTCTATAAATTATAATATAACCTGGGTGACGTCTGGTACTCTAGTTAGTTTAATTATATAATTTGGAAAACAGAATAAAAGTTTGTTGATCCAATTAGCAAAATATAAAAAGAAAACTTACGTTCTTCTCACATAAATCTCAAGTGTAAACTAAGATTTGTTGGGTAAAGCCCTGAACTACCATTAATAAAGTGTTAGCTCCTACAGTTAACGAGAATAAAATTATTTGGAAATTATGTTTGATGAAAGGAAATCAGTATTGCTTGAAAACGTACATTAAAGTTGAACAAAGTCAGGCATAAAGAATTCAAAATATAATGAATTCTGATTATTATTACTTATCAGGTTGATTACTTATCTTTTTACGAAGTTAGATTTAATAACTTAAATAAATGAGCAATCAATATGTTTGAACGAATCTAGGTTTGGATTCTGAGATGGAGAAAGAGATTGAAGATCTGAGACGAAGATATAATGCAAAGAGACAACCCATCCTTGATGCCATGGATCAGAAACGAAAACGACAACAAAACTTTTAAATTTATTATTAATCATAGAACTAGTAAGTTGGGTATTGGCACTTTTTTATGTCCAACATTAATTATTAAACGATGTCCAAACGATGTCTACCTGTAATCTACTTAAACGTTATTTATAAAAACCAAATTATCAGGTTACAAGACGCCTTCCATATGTAACATGTGATTATAATGTTGTTATCCAAACTATCATAGGTTATTTTATTGATATGTGTCAAATGACACAATTCCTATTCAATATTCATGCTAAAACTAGAGAACGATAAGTAACATATGCAATTCATGCTGAAACTACCGACTTTCGTGAACTTAAAATTTTTTTAAAAGCAGGTATACCGAGCGCTTCAGCTATTGTTTTGAGATATTATGTTTACTATCTTCTTAAGCGAAATAATGAAACTTTAGAAAAATTTAGATAAAAAAGATAAATTGTCAATTTCTTCTCTTGTTTCTGCTGCATAGACTTTTAGAAAAGCTGCATTTGGAAATCTATTGATTTTCAAATAGAAACGTAAGGGTTTTCCTTGTTGTTCAGACAAAGGTTTAAATGGTACCGTTTTACATCGGGCATTTCACTCTTTGGAAATGAAGGATTACTTAAACTTATGTTACAGCCTATTTTAGTCAAGAGTGCACGGTTTAAAATTTTCTGATTTTTAGATTTGGTTTTGTTTATTTCTCAATATATTCTTTTGATTATTGTGAAAATTCTTTAGTGCGTTGTTCCAACGTGATTCTTAGGAAATAGTTGGAATTTTTACTGCAAATATCTTAACTATAAACAAGAAAACTGTAATTTCATGCTTGCAATGTCTTCGACAAAATCTTCACGCTTTCAAATCATAGTTCTCAACTACTTTCAAAACAAATATACCCATGTTAACATTATTAACGAACTTATATCAGTCAAAGTATTATAGTATTGAAATTTTCATAGAAAGTGGTTATCAATATTTGTACTCTTTAATCGCTTTGTATATAAGTTATTCTTAAAGTCCAAATTCAGTCTTGATCTTATCAAAAATAATGATTAGAATCCTTTCCAATGGTTGTTAAAAACACGCTTCTATAATGTATATTGTATACCCCCTGGTAAATTTTTACTAGTATATTTGAATGATATTTAAAATATTTTACCTTTTATATTTGCTTGAAACACATGAACCTATAAAACTTGAGAAAAGGGAAGCCTAGAAATAATATTTATGTTCCCTGTGAATAATAAACGTCAAAAAAATCTCTTCTAGAAAGCAGATTTCTTACGATGATCTAGAATGGGCTTTTCTAGTTTCTCCTCCAATAAATAATACAATTCTTCCTGTTTTTGAAGATCTAGAAAGTATATTTCTAGTCTCTACTAAATATAAAGATCTACAAAGCATATTTCTCTTTATTATGTTAACCTAGAAACATTATTTCTAGTCTCTCCTCCTGATTTCAGAAGAATGGACGGTGATAAGGATGCTGCTGTTATTAAGATGCCGATGATCTATATTTGCGGAGAGTGTCATGGGTAGGATAGAAATTTTAATTTTCCTGGTAACCCACTAAGAATGAGACTTCAGCAGGGAATAAGAATAAAGGGAATTGGGAAATGGCGTTGTCTGGCATAAGAAAGCCAGTTGCACTGCTGTGCAGACGAGTTCGATATTACAAACGCACACTCTTTTGGTACAGACACAACATGACTACAGTAAAGGAAATTGCAGAACTATGTCGTCAATTATAATTAAGCTCAGATAAGGAGAAGTTTATTGTAAACTTTAATCAAATTATATTCTTTGCGTGAAAATTTGGTTTCCAGTGTTGACTTAAATATATAAAAAATTATTACATATATATTAAACTTATTTTTAAAGAAACAATTAACAAGAAACAAATGTATTCTCCTAGACTGTACAAATACCGAGATTCTTATGTACTGTAAAGAGAAGTTTATTGTAAACTTTAATCAAGTTATATTCTTTGGGTGAAAATTTGGCTTCAAGTGTTGACTTAAATATATATAAAAAAATATTACATATACATTAAACTTATTTTTAAAGAAACAATTAACAAGAAACAAATGTATTCTCCTAGACTGTACAAATACCGAGATTCTTATGTACTGTATTATACCTAAAGTACACGCCTTCGGTTCGTTATTAATTACACACAGTCTTTTGGTACAGACACACATACATGACGTTTCCGCCCTCTGGACTTCAGAGACTATTGTATGGAATTTACACTGTTATCTTATATTCATGATTCCCTGCAACTGGTAACTTGTTTCCCTCGTTACCAAATCATTTAAAGACTGTCAAAGACCGAAAACTTACTTTAACCTTGGGATCGTCATATTTTAAGAATTTTATGTCGTCTTTTCGTCTCATTCTTTGCGGATAACCTTGTATATCTTGTCAACTGATTTGGGATGGTTTTCAAAACTTTGAATATCTTAGATAATTTTTTGGGTTTTTAATCTTATTTTGTTTGTTAGGGAGAATGAGATCCGACCTAAGGATGCAATCAGGTGCCGTGAGTGCGGATACAGGATCATGTACAAGAAGAGAACCAAGAGATTGATCGTTTTCGACGCTAGATAAACATTGTACAACCTCAGTATTCTCATATTCATGTGCAACGCTTTTACATTTATGTACACTACATCGTACACCTCCTTTACTTAAATATGTTTTCAGATAAAATGGCTAGGAGGGCGGATATAGGTGAACTGTTCACCCTAAAGGTTGACAATATCTCGTATAGAACTATTCCTGATGATCTTGAGATTCTCTTCGGAAAATACGGGAAAATTGGAGACATTTATATACCTAAGGATGGGTGAGTTGGATTTATTAATTCTTGCATGCATGACCGATTATTTATTGAAAAAAACTTGCTAATATAGTGAAGGATTAGACATAAAGTACAAACACTGATTAATTAATTAACTTATCAACTAAGCGATTGGTTGATTTTATTACTTGATTAACTGTATGTTACTGAGATCAAAGTAAATAAAATATAAGTGGTAAGCTTACGGGAAACAAAGGCTAAAATAAATTAAAATAAATAAGAAAACCCCAATGATAAAGGAATTGAAACCTCCAAAATGTTCAATAGATTGATTTTTTTAAAACTAAATATTTTTATTATCCGTTTAGTTAGTTGATATAACAATGATTCATATATATCACAATTTTTTATGTACGGAAGTGTGGTTACATTTATATATTTTGTTACACTAAATATCGACTAGAGTTATACAGCGACAAGCAAGAAATAATTAAACTAAGAAAACCTTTAGGTTGTAGCTTAAAAGGTAAAGCCGACATTTGTATCGTTTCAACACGTGACTAAGAATAGTTAGTTGGCAATTGAAAGGTTGATTGATAAGCGCTAATTCATTAAAAAGTTTTTTTAAATTGATTGATTGGTTGGTTGGTGTGTTGATTGATTGATTGATATACTCTAGACGAACTGGGGAGACGCGTGGATTTGCTTTTGTTCGATTTTACAAGAAAAGGGATGCTGAAGATGCCCTGGACGATATCAACGGAAGGTTGGTTTTCATTCATATCTCAGGATTTATCTGAGTTACTTTTACAAATGTTTTTATTTTTTGACAAATGGTATCTTTTCTGATACAAATTTTTTTAAAAGAAAGTACGACGGTCGGGATTTGAAGGTACAGTTCGCCAAGAACAAGAAGACAGAGTGGGTAGACTTTAACAATAGAGGATCAAATAGAGGATCAAGAAGAAGATCAAGATCAAGACGACGATCTCGATCCAGGTCAAGAAGACGATCAAGGTCCAGATCTCGATCCAGGCGCCGATCTCGATCCAGGTCTCATCGTCGATCCAGATCCAGATCAAATTATCGGCGTGAATCACCTCGATCTAGATCGCGGAGCTCTGAGAAACGGAATCGATCAAAATCGAGTGATCGTTCTAATTAAAGGTTGAACTCCAATTAGACCGGATAGACGGTTCAGCTGCGTTTATTTTGTGAACTGGAAAACTTCAATATATGAAACCAATGTGTGTTATTAAGTTTATTATAAATCTACTAATTAATATTACAAATAGTAGAGTTGTAATAAATGATTACCATCTTTACATCATTGACAATACCTTTCAAAACCTTTCCAAGCTGTATGTTTTTGCATTATAAATCTTCTTTTATTTCATTGTTAGTTTTGCCAGGCATCATTCTGAAGGAAACGAATTGTTTCACTTAAGTAAGATTTCGTTTCTTATATCTATTTTGTAATCGGAATTATATAAAAAAATATGTTTGTTTTTGTATCTTTTTTCTTTAAATATTGTAATAAAACTTAATAATATCTAGAGAAAATTCAATTTAATTTATCTTTTCAGAAACATGAAAATACAAAATGTGAAGAAAATATTTGGTTCTCATTTTACAAGATTTGATATTTCGAGAACTAGACCATTTTCTTTAGTTTATCCGGAGACAGTTAGTCCTAGGTTTAATCCTAGTCACATTCCAGGAATATATTCATAATTTCATTCTTCATCCATAGTTTAATCCTAGNTTTTGAAAATTTTGAAAATCGACGAAATTTTTTGTGAAAATCCGCGAATTATTTTTGTTTTGTTTTACGATGTACACAAAGAGAACATGTTCACAATTAATTTAGAAGAGGCTAGTATATTCATAATTTCATTCTTAATCCATTGTTTAATCCTAGTCACATTCCAGGAATATATTAATAATTTCATTCTACATCCATAATTTAATCCTAGTCACATTCCAGGAATATTCATAATTTCATTTTAATTCTCATCCATTCTCAGGAATATTTATAATTTCATTCCTCAAACCTCATCCATAGTTTAAACCTGGTCACATCCCAGGAATATTCATTATTTCTGAATTTGTATGGACGCTACGTTCTAAGGTATGAGTCGTGTTTAACCATTTTCTCCTTATAGACGCAACAGATAGAAGTAAGATTAGTAGCGATCACCATCGAATATATTTCGATGTAAGCCTATACCCCTTTCATTTTTCGTGAACACTCTTAAATGTTGTGAAACTGTACACTTGTAAGATTTTCATTTCGTCTCCAATTAATGAATATAAAATATGATTCTCAGAAGGAATTGTTCCCCCTCCGTATTATGCTACCGGAGACCCAGGTTCAGCTCCGAGTACGCCGGAGATCAAGGATGAGACGAGTATACAAGCAATGAGAAGATCATGTAAGCTTGCCAGACAAATACTAGATAAATGTGGACAGGTATTGTTGGAGTAAAATTAAAGTTTTAGCAAAGAAGAATAACTCGGAATTTTTGAAGTAAACTAAGGTTTGTTTTAGTTGGTTAGACCGGGATTAACAACAGATGAAATAGATAAATTTGTCATGGAAGAATCATTTAAAGCTGGCTGCTATCCTTCTCCCCTTAATTACAGGTAAGTTTCCCCCCCCCCCCTTCCATCTAAGGTGTAGTTCTCCATCCTCCCTAATTACAGGTTTAATTCTCTTTACCTCCGTAATATAGGTTTAGTTTTTTTCCCCTTTAATAAAAAATATAGTCCTCCTTTCCCTTAATTAAAGGTAAGCTTTTCTTTTCTCCTAAATCATAGGTATAGTTCCCCTTCCCCTTTAGTTATTGGTACAGTTCTCCTTCCTATCTTAATTATAGGTATAGTTCTCCTTCCCATCTTAATTACACGTATAGTTCTCCTTCCCATCTTAATTATAGGTGAAGTTCTCCTTCCCATCTTAATTATAGGTAAAGTTCTCCCTCCCTCCTTAATTATAGGTAAAGTTCTCCTTCCCATCTTAATTATAGGTATAATTCTCCTTCCCATCTTAATTATAGGTATAGTTCTCCTTCCCATCTTAATTATAAGTATAGTTCTCCTTTCCATCTTAATTATAGGTATAGTTCCCCTTCCCATTTAGTTATTGGTACAGTTCTCCTTCCCATCTTAATTATAGGTACAGTTCTCCTTCCCATCTTAATTATAGGTATAGTTCTCCTTCCCATCTTAATTATAAGTATAGTTCTCCTTTCCATCTTAATTATAGGTATAGTTCCCCTTCCCATTTAGTTATTGGTACAGTTCTCCTTCCCTCCTTAATTATAGGTACAGTTCTCCTTCCCATCTTAATTATAGGTAAAGTTCTCCTTCCCTCCTTAATTATAGGTATAGTTCTCCTTCCCTCCTTAATTATAGGTATAGTTCTCCTTCCCATCTTAATTATAGGTATAGTTCTCCTTCCCTCCTTTATTACAGGAATAATTCTCCTTCCCTCCTTAACTACAGGTATACTCTCCTTTTCTCCTTTTTTATGTTTAATTCTCCTTCCCCCCTTGAATATAGATACAGGATAACATGTTTTCCCAAACTCAAAAATATTTTTATTTCCAGAAATTTCCCGAAAGCTGTGTGTACTTCTGTTAACAATTGTGTAGGTTACTCAAGAGCACATTTAATAATTCGCAAATTCAAGGGTTTTTAAATGTAATTGTATTATTACAATTATTTTTATTTAGATTCAAGGGTTTTTCTTCATAACATTGAACTCAGATTTTTTTAATTATCTGAACTAATTATTAGTTTAATATGGCTTTGTTTTAATAGCTTTCAAGAGGGGCATGTCCGATGGGTTTCTATCTAAAATTGAAAATCTTGGTGTTTCTCTGAATCTTTATTATAGTACAGAAATCATAGAAACAAAGAACAAAACTAATCATCATTATTAATGATAAAGGTTTAGAGGGTAAATCGGGTATTACTTCAAATGACTACGATAGTACATTTAAACAAAAAATTTAATTTTTAAATGAAATGTTGCTCTTGGTAAGGTTTGTCACGGTGTACCTGACAGTCGACCCCTGGAAGACGGAGATATTATTAATATTGATATAACAGTGTTCAAGGACGGATTCCATGGAGACTGCTCCGAGACATATCTAGTAGGTTTAATATTGATATTGATAAACAGTGTTCAAGGACGGATTCCATGGAGACTGCTCCGAGACATATCTAGTACGCTTAATATTGATATAACAATGTTCATGGACGGATTCCATGGAGACTGCTCCGAGACATATCTAGTACGCTTAATATTGATATAACAATGTTCAAGGACGGATTCCATGGAGACTGCTCCGAGATATATCTAGTAGGTTTAATATTGATTAACAGTGTTCAAGGACGGATTCCATGGAGACTGCTCCGAGACGTATCTAGTACGCTTAATATTGATATAACAGTGTTCAAGGACGGATTCCATGGAGACTGCTCCGATACATATCTAGTACGCTTAATATTGATATAACAATGTTCAAGGAAGGATTCCATGGAGACTGCTCCGAGACATATCTAGTAGGTTTAATATTAATAAACAGTGTTCAAGGACGGATTCCATAGAGATTGCTCCGAGACATATTTATAAGGTTTAATATTTATATAACAGTGTTCAAGGACGGATTCCATGGAGACTGCTCCGAGACATATCTAGTTGGTTTAATATTGATATAACAGTGTTCAAGGACGGATTCCATGAAGACTGCTCCTAGACATATCTAGTACGCTTAATATTGATATAACAATGTTCAAGGACGGATTCCATGGAGACTGCTCTGAGACATATTTATCAGGTTTAATATTTATATAACAGTGTTCAAGGACGGATTCCATGAAGGTTTCTCCGAGATATATCTAGTAGGTTTAATATTGATATAACAGTGTTCAAGGACGGATTCCATGAAGGTTTCTCCGAGATATATCTAGGAGGTTTAATATTGATATAACAATGTTCAAGGACGGTTTCCATGGAGATTGCTCCGAGGCAAATCTAGTAGGATTTATTTATCTTATTCATCAATATCAGGAATCAGGACAAATGTTTCTTACATGAGATTTTTTCCATAGATATAATCATTATTTTTTGTTTTTAAAATGTCTTCATAGGTTCTTAGCCAATTATTAAAAAGTTCAATTATTTATTAAATGATTCAATCAAAGTAATTCTTGGATATTTTTTAATCTACGTTAACACGTACTTAGTCTTTTTTGTACCAAGACCTACTAATTTCCAATGTGAAGATGTGAACATGAATTCATGAATAAATGAAAACACGAATATGACTTTTGAAGATGTTAACATGAATATATGAATACATGAAAACATGAATGACTTGTTAAGATGTAAACATGAATATATGAATACATGAAAACATGAATATGACTTGTGAAGATGTGAACATGAATTTATGAATACATGAAAACATGAATATGACTTGTGAAGATGTAAACATGAATATATGAATACATGAAAACATGAATATGACTTGTGAAGATGTGAACATGAATGAAAACATGAATATGACTTGCATTAAAAATGTTTAATCTATGCTTATCAAGAAATTGATCAATGTTAGGATGACATTTGAGACTCTTTCTCAGGAATTTAGTTTTTATTAAAGGGAATGACTGAGAATGTATGGTAGTTGGAACTGAGAATGCTGTTTTGAAAAAAAAAAAATTAGAATTCATTTGAATTTAGAATGCATATTTGTTCAGCAAGAGTGCAAATTCGATTTTTAAAATACTCCTTCATTGTCCATTCTGAAGAGATAATTTCTCCACAATACTACATTCTCAGTTCAACTACCATACATTGCCGGTCACTCCCTTTAAATAAGATGAATTCTGTTTTTCTAAAAATAAGATCAAAGATTACATAATCTATAAATCCCCTATTTCAGGTTGGTATTGTTGATCAGAGTGGTGTTGAGCTCCTAGATATTTCTAGACAGTGTTTATACACAGGAATACAACAATGTGGACCAGGGAAACCTTTCTCAGGTTCCTAATCTCATCTCATTTATAATCTTAACCCAGTGGTGTGTTTCATACCTGGAGATATTAATCTGAACTATCTAGGTATAGGGAAAGCTGTGGAGAATCTTCTGTATGGAACACGGTTCCGAGTAGTTCCTGCTTTTACTGGCCATGGTATTGGTCGATATTTTCATGGTCCTCCTGATATTTACCACTGCAGGTGAGTAAAGATTAGATATTTTCTTGGAATAGTTTTCTGGAGTAATAAAACCAAGGATAGAGTTTTTAGTAGAACTAGATGGATCAAGATATCTGTTTTAGGAATAGATATCTTTGAGTAATGAAACCAGGAATAGTATATTAACAGTAGATATAGATGAATCAAGATATCTGGTTTAGGAATAGATATTCTGGAGTAATGAAACCAGGAACAGTGTTTACAGTAGAACTAGATGGTTCATAATATCCCTGGTTCAGGAATAGATATCCTGGAGTAATGAAACCCGGAATAGTATTAACAGTAGAACTAGAATGATCAAGATATCTGGTTCAGGAATAGATATCCTGAAGTAATGAAACCAGGAATAGTGTATGAACAGTAGAACTAGAATGATCAAGATATCTGGTTTAGGAATAGATATCTTTGAGTAATGAAACCAGGAATAGTACATTAACAGTAGATATAGATGAATCAAGATATCTGGTTTAGGAATAGATATCCTGGAGTACTGAAACCAGGAATAGTGTTTACAGTAGAACTAGATGGTTCATAATATCCCTGGTTCAGGAATAGATATCCTGGAGTAATGAAACCAGGAATAGTATATTAACAGTAGAACTAGATATCAAGATATCTGGTTTAGGAATAGATATCGTGGAGTAATGAAACCAGGAATAGTACATTAACAGTAGAACTAGATGAATCAAGATATCTGGTTTAGGAATAGATATCCTAGAGTACTGAAACCAGGAATAGTGTTTACAGTAGAACTAGAATGATCAAGATATCTGGTTCAGGAATAGATATCTTTGAGTAATGAAACCAGGAATAGTACATTAACAATAGAACTAGATGAATCAAGATATCTGGTTAAGGAATAGATATCCTGGAGTATTGAAATCAGGAACAGTGTTTACAGTAGAACTAGATGGTTCATAATATTCCTGGTTCAGGAATAGATATCCTGGAGTAATGAAACCAGGAATGGTGTTCACAGTAGAGCCTGCTATATCGGAGGGTTCGGATAAGATCTATATACTGGAAGATGAATGGACAGCAATTACTACAGATGGTTCGAGATCAGCACAGTTCGAGCACACAATTCTTATCACAGGTAGTGCTGACGCCTGCGTCGGAACCTAATAAATAAACTGAGAAACTTAAACTTTTGGTGTTTTATTTAAAGATCCCAGAGTTTCAGTAGGAGAAACAATTAAGTTTTAGAAATTCTTAACTCAAACAAATTGCATTTTTTTATATTATTTCTATATATTGGGTCTGTCCTAGTGAACGATTTTTGGACCCCCCCCCCCCTCTATCAATTTTGTACATGACCAAATTAGTTTTTATTTAGCATTATTTAGGGTTAGGTTGGGTTAAGACACTTTCTGGGCCGAGCGCTGCGGCTAGGATGGGCTAGGGGGCCGAGCGCTGCGGCCACGTGTTAGGTTAGTTAAGACACTTTCTGGGCTGAGCGCTGCGGCTAGGATGGGCTAGGGGCCGAGCGCTGCGGCCACGGGTTAGGTTAAGTTGAGACACTTTCTGTAAGATCCATGTACAAAATTGAGAGGGCCTGGGGGGGTCCAAAAATCGTTCTCTAGGAATATACCCTATATATTATATTACTTATAATAGATGGCATTAAATGATTAACTTATTAAAAAGTTAAAATTTGTTTTAGAAACTGGAGTGGAAATTCTTACAGTGGGCCCTGAGCAAGAAAAAGAAACATAGAAGTTTTTACATTTAATAATAAATAAATTGTTTGATATGTTTTAGTTCAATTATACATTAATATTCTGTAAAGCGAAGACGACTTGTTCTTCTTATTGCGTTGTTTGCAACTCTGAATATAGGTTTACATTGAGCGCGGAGAATATTTGTTCTATAAACAGACTGAGATTCTGTTCGATCATTTCAACATTTTGCAACATAGACAGCTATTTTAAATCATTTCTTATAATGAGTTCAAGTTCCGAAGGCTTATTAATGAATTAAACTTTACATGGCAATATCGTTTTAAACTTCAGATTTTAACAATGGCTTCAAATCCGAGTATTGCAAATGAAGCAGAGGAAATGAGAAGAGAAGAGGAACGAAGAAAAAGACCGGATGTGCAAAGATACAAACCCGGAGCATTTAACCGGAAACCAGAACCACTCTTTCCGGAGGGAAGTTTCAAACCCGAGATAAGAACTGTTGGAATAGTGTCAGAAAGGAACAAAGAGAACAGGAGAGGGGGGCAAGGAGTAACAGAGCAAACTGGAAATAAAGATAAAGGAAGGAAACCAGAGAAAGAACATTTTGTCTCCAAGAAGGTTCAGGAGAAGGTAGTGCACGAAAGTAAAGATGGAGTGAAGAGTGGGAGCAGGGTTGAAGAGAATTCTATCATCCAGGATACAGGAGGAGGAACGAACACCCGGAAAAGGAAGAATAAGAAGAATAAAAGTAAGGACAAGGATAAAACTATCATTACTGTTGCTGCTAGCGAAGAGAACGTTGTTACCAAACCTACTCCTCTACTAAACGGAGATGATCATAAACCAGCACAAGTAAAGAAACCAGAGAAAAGTCAACACGACGATATACCGACTAGAAGTCACTATTCAGGGGCAGCACAAAGAAATAACGGGAGAAAAGATCGAGATAAAATAACCCCTAAACCTGATAATCAGGACGGGAAAGATCGAGTGAAACAGAACCCCAAATCTGACAATCATGACATGAAAGATCGAGATAAGAAAAACCCTAAACCTGATAAACAGGACGGGAAAAATCAAGAGAAACAGAACCCTAAATCTGAAAACCAGGATGGGAAAGATCATGTGTTTCGTGTCCCCGATCCAGTATCTAGAAACTACCAAGAGAAAAGATCAGACCGAAGAGGACACGTCTCAGATAGAAGAGATTACAAACCATCCCGAGATGATCGGGGACTCGATTTGTATGATCAAAGACAGGGTAAACGTGAGATGAATCCTGAATTAGGAGAAAGGTTGGAGAGCTGGGGAAGAGGCGGAGGTAGAAACGAGAACGGGTTCCAAAGATCAGACAGAGGAGGAGATTACTGTTCTCACAGAGGGTTTAGTGGATCAGAACGGAGATCGGATCGAGATCTCCGAGGATCTGGACATGGGATGAGAGGAGCAGATAGAAACCGGTTTAACCGTGACGTTCCTCAGGGACGGAGTCAAGGCATGGATTACAATCTAAGAGGAGACTCTGAACCTAAAGAGAATGGAAGAACATCCTGGAAACAAGATCAATTTTCCCGAGGTGGCAGGCGGGGAGGTTCCCGAGGGAGTTCTCCTCAACGTGGAGGTAGAGGTCGCTGGTCCCGTGGTAGTTCACCTTCCCGGAGTAGCAGAGGAAACTCTCCAATTAGGTCAGTTTTAGAGATTTAATGTATATTGAATATTTATTTCTTTTTTCTTTTTGTCAATATTTATTTTTCCATTGATGGTTTACAATTTTAATTTTACAGAGCGAACTCCCGTCCAGATTCAAGAAGGACTTCTCCGAGTTTTCAGCACAGCAGAACTAACTCTCCGGTCAGACATACCAGAGTTTTCAGGAAAAATAATTCTCCTCCGTCCCAAAGATCTACTGTATCCCGGACTCCAAGTCCACGGAGCCGAAGGAACCAGGATACTAGAGATCTAGATGGATATACCAGGGACCAGAGAAGGTAGTAAAACTAGTCAATTTATTTATTTTAACATATTTATTATTTAAAACTTTTGTTAAAGGAGAGATGAGGGATTGTGGGATCCGCAAGGTAAACCTCCTTCTGGTCGTGTCAAGTCAGCTCCTGTAAAAACCAGTCTCCCTCCGAGATTCCAAAAGACTAAAGAGCGGAAAATATCCCGACGACTGGAGACTGAGACCTGTCATATGTCGGACTGGTCTGTAGAGATGGAGGAGGAGGATGAGAGGAAATCTCAGCTGGGTTTATCTCCTCCCTCCGGTCCAGGGATTATCAGAATATCTGAACCCCAGACCGGTTCTGCTCTTGAACTCCGGGCACAACCGATCAGACCAGGAACCTACTCCGCTCCGTTCCATCCGTCCTGGAACCAGACCTTGCCTGCAAATATGAGTGCTGAGAAAGAGAAGTTTTTGTTTGACCCAAGTAATCCTATGAAACCTATAAGGATGCAGGATATGTCGGCTCGAGACAGGTTGGATAACTCGTATCCTGACTTCTCCTGTCCTACTAATCCTAACATGAGATTTCCAATGGGAGTTTCCAGGTATAACTTTATCTTAATTGAATCTTCTTATTTTTAGTATTGACAATCATTTTAAGATCGCTTAAAAATTGATTCCCTAAATCTCTTTCTAGAATTATGTAATTTTCTTCTTAATATATTTTGCCAAAAACATTGGCATCATCAGGAGTACTTTCTGTAAAAAAAGGAAGATTTTAAACAATTAATGAATTATACAATTTACTTATAAAAATAAAAGGTAAAAAATAGAATAAAACTTAACTATGAAAAAGTTTTAACAAAATATGCCTCGCTTCTATGTTGAAACAGTAAGGAATGACTAACTAGTGTGTGTGGGGTCCACGCGGGGCCGTGGAAGAGGGGGGGAGGGGATGTGAATAAAACTCGTTCCTGAAGTAGTCAAATTCCTTAACAAATGTCTGAACAATACAAGAAATTCTGAGTAGAAACATTTTTCGAAGTGCCTTCATTATAGACAAAATGTATGCATGAACATGAAAACATTATAGACAAAATGTATGCATGAACATGAGAAACTGTTTTCTTATTTTCAAGTTGCACATAGCATCTTATTGAGTCCCGATCTGACTTTATGTAGACATCTTCAAACTTTTCCCTCTAGGTTTAATCCTCCGCCGCAGATGTATCCTCCAAACATGATCCCTATGCATCCTGGACCTGGAGCTGGATACCAACCACCGTTTCCTCAACCTATAATGCCGACGTCTGGTGTCGCGTTTCATCCTGCGTTCCATGGTCCTGATTGGTTTAACGTGTTTGACTCTAATATCTACGGAAGCGGGAAGATCGATATAAATATAATTGTGAGGATAGTGTCAGCAGATAAGAAGCTCCGCCATCTAGTCCAAGGTTAGATCACATCTACAATCTTTCTCTAATTGAATACCTGAAAAATATTATTTTTGTGTACAAGGTTTTGATTATGTCTTTTTAGGTGTCATTGATAACTTTTAACCATGACAGTTTGTTTGTTTTAAGAATTATGAATTTTAGGATGGATTCGACGTATTATTGTATTTGGTTGGAGAGAAGGTTATCGTTTACAAATATTACAAATGTCTTGAACCAGTGCTTAGGATCGGGATCTGCAACATTTTAACTCCCTGGTTCCGAAATCCGGATCCGCTTAATTGCGGATTGTGGATTCATGAATCGAAATCCAGAATGCAAATTATCAATTAAAACAACGAAAAAGTTTTACTCTCAATATTAAAGTGAACCAAATCAAAATTATTAACAACAACAAAAAAGAAATTTTCGGAAAGAAGTTAAATCTTTGCAACCTGATGTTGAAACCCTTTGATTTTTCTAACTTAGATTATTTGATGAACAGAATTCATAGTTTTAAATATCTAAGATCTACGAAATTGGGTTGCAAAGATATAAAGATTAAAAAATCAGAGTTTGTTGCAAAGATTAAATTTCTTAGCTCCTGCTAACTAAGAAATTAGCAAAACTTTAAAAAATATTAATGATGTATCCGGTTCTGGATTTATATCCGGATCCACATTAAAATGATATTGATCCTAAACACTGTCTTGAGTATTGATCCCTTTGATCTACTTGTGTATTTGTCATATTTTTACTGAAGTTCATCAATGTTTTAACAAAATCATTACGCTTGCTAATCAGAATACAGACTAATTGTGCTTTTTATACATAGACAATTTGACAAGATTATTCCGAGTATGTCATTATGATCTCAAGATTACAAAACATTACTTTGATAATTCTCATACATCGTGAGGTAAAAACAAAACGACGAATCGACGAATCTATCCCTAAAAATGTTTCTTGAACTGAATATCTTGGTTTGCTTCTTTACTAATTGTCTGTCTGAGGAAGGTTTGGTTTGGAATATTAATAACCTACAGTAGGGTCGAGTTCAGAAGAAACCTCCCGTCATATCTTGTCTCCTGTCATTATTTATTCAAGTATTTTACTGCTTAGAGCTTACGGAGATTGGAACTTTTGTGTGGATATCGTTATTTTTGAACCCTTGACCTCGATATCTAATTTGGGTACTTTTGAATTTCAGGATGATTTAAAGTTAACCCTGCAGGGTATGACTATTTGATTAATCTGTAGATCTGCATAACATGGGGATCAATGCTTGATCCCAAGATTTACAATACAAAAGTTCTTACTTCTGCTTAGATATTTGACATTGCGCATTTTGTGAAAGTCTGATCTGCCCAGGGTATAATCCGCAAAGTTCTATGTTCATTGTTTATCTAGGAGGTCCAGCCGTCATCTGTAATCGTTGGGATCAAGAGGTTCGGGAGATCAGACATGAAATCATGGTAAAAAAATATTTTGTTTTATGTATTCCCCTTCTCCCATACTCTCTCTTTACTTAAATTTTCAAACCGATTTGAATTATCGTATTGCAAATTTTAAAAAATTCAGTTTCGGACATCACTTGCAAGTTGTACAAAGTTTTTTGTTTGCCAATCAAAAGATTTTTATTTTGATTAGAAAATTTTATTCTTTTATTTTGACGCGTGGGTAAAACTTTTGGTATGAATTAGGATTAACTGCATAACACTAAATCAAATAATAATAATATTCTATTCCTAATCGATAAAGTATATTCTACTTCTAGTGTTGTTTTTTATCTAAAATTATTAATACAATTTTCCTCATTTTCATTTGTTTGTTTTTTCGTATTATTTATGATAATAGGGAAAGTTTAAAGAGAATTATTGTTCTAATTGGAAAGGTTTGTAGATTAATGATTATCTAATCTATTTGGCCTTCTTACATTACATTTAGTCACATTACGTCATGAGACTACTTAAACACTTTTTATACAGTGTTAGCCACAAAGGATGAGACTTCAAAGACGTTTGTACGGAATTTATCAGCTGTTTTTCTTTATTTTTACGATTCCTTACAACTGTGAACTTGTTTGTGTCTATATTAAATCATTAATTAAGCCATTGGATTACTATATCTAAGGCAGAATACATGATTTAACTTTGGGATCGTCACATTTAAGGAGTTGCGTTGTCTTTACAGTCTCATCTGTTGTGGGTAACCTCTTATATACTTTAATATTTTATATTTAGAAAGCAGCGCGGCTTCTTCTTCAAACTGATCTATACTTCGTGTGTGAGAAGGAGGTGGATGCGTATATCTGGAAGAGTGTTTACTATCAGGTTATTGAGATGCTCAAGTTCTCATTCTTCGATACGGAGAATACTACCCCGGAGACTAAACAGGTTCTTAAATCCCAGCTCCTGATCATACTGGAGGAAGGGGTAGACTACTTTACTCAGCTACTCAAGGATATAGGAGATCAGTATCATGTAGATCTGGATAGATTCTATGATGTTCTGGAACCTAGAGATCTAGACAAAACCGGGAGGTAGGTTTAGTTTGTTTAGGTTTAATAAAAGTTTTTATCGATGCTCATTCTAAAAACATTACGTTGTTAGTTCGACGTTTTTTAGCCAAGTATAATTCTACCTCATCATCGATTCCATATCTCCGTCCAACTTTGGATATTTTTCAAGGATGAAGTGATAGATTATATTTCAAGATAAACACTTGAAAATTAATTAAATGTTTTTATGTTAAAAACCCTCATTAAAAATGGATGCCTCGACGATCTTGCATCTCTCCTAGTCAACGTGACACTTGGATATTCATCCAATTGTAAATAACAGTTTAAGTATTCCCAGAAAATTAGTTTTCATGAGACCCTCTCAGCTCTCTGAACATCCAATTATCATACTAAAAACTCAACAAATAACAAACTACGTTTTACACCTGTAAATCATCTCTTGGAGAGGGGGGGGGGGCTGTGTATATTCCCCTCCCCCACACTCACATTTCGGTCGAAATAAACTATGTAATTATTAATTAATGTATATTGGATATTTTTCTAAAAGGGGAAGGGGAGGGGAAAGGAATTAAATTTTCAAAAATGTTTAAATATATTAAAATTTGTTTAAAATTTATTAACATGAATGTTTTGTGTTTCTAGACTTGCATTAATAATCTGCCAGAAACTGCTGCTGTATCTGGGTGACCTTGCGCGCTACAAGGAGCAGGTCAACTCGACCTCAAACTACGGAAGGGCGAGACAATACTATCAGAAGGCGAACCATCTGGATATGCGGAACGGACGCCCTTTTAATATGCTCGCCATCCTCGCTAAACTTTCAAATAGGAAGTTTGAGGCAGTTTACTACAATATAAGGTTAATAAATTCATTGATTTGTTTGAAAAGGAGGGTGTGTTTTAGCCAATTTAAAATGCGAGAAAAAAAAAATATTTTTCTTTCACGGTTACATCTGAATTAGCCTATTTGGGGCCCCGATTTCAGGTTAAAATCAAACTATTTATTTATCTAAAATTATTAAGGTGCTTGATGTCCCGAAACCCGTTCACCCCATCGAGCAAAGAAGGGCTCAGTGTCATCTTCGATGAGATGAAGAGAAGGTGGGAGCTGGGGGAGAAGCAGAAGCTGGACAAGAAGGTCGAGGAGAGCGATAAAACAAACGGTTCTTTGCTGATCAAAGGGAGCCGGGTTAGAAGAGAGATATGGATCCGAGGTGAAGCAGGACGGAGATTACATAGAACCACATCAGCAACTGCAACCTCGGAGTCTCTATCCTGTGATCTTGAAAACCTCTCTATTACTGATTTAAACAAGAGATTCATAAACACCTTCCTCCATCTCCAGGGTATGCTTTTTACACAAATCAACACAGAGGATTTCTACCTTGCTTCGAAGAGTTTAATCGAACAGTTTAGAATACTGATCGGGAAAACTCCGCTTCCTATCTCCGTTGATAGGTTGGTTCAGATCATGGCTCTCAATATGTACAGTATTGAGAAGACGAAGATTAGAGCAGGTTCAGATTCTCCGTCCTACAGATCCGTCATGCAAACCAAGGCTTTGGAGCTGGCAGGAGAGATGTTTTCCGTTCTACTAGAGAGATGCAATCTTTTGATTGCCGGTGGAAACCCAGAGGATATCCTGGATATTCAGAGCACTCTACAACAGGAGATAACTCCGCTCCTAGCAGCTGTCAAGGTCTGGTGTGACTGGTTGATAGGAAACAATGACACCTGGTATCCTGTAGTATCTGCCGAACCCTTCACACAACTAGCCCAGCTCGCGACCAGACTCGAAGCCATTAAACCTACCGTAACCTCTGTTCTGGAGAAATGTTTGTCTGATGAGACCTGGAGAGCGCTGCCCCAGGCTCGACGTGAGGAGTTTGATCTTATTCGACTAGCAGAGGATTCAATCCTGTGTGAGTTCGAACCTTGGTTCCGTGGATTAGACTGGAGTCTATACCGACAGTTCAGTCCTAAATCCGTAAACCATCTGTGCAGACAGAATGCTAAGCGTGTTGACCAGATCCGTATGTGCGCCGAGGTTCTAGAAGGATTGGATCCCCCTGTGCTCAAGTGGTCTGTTCCTGATAACAGTCATGTATGTTTAGTAACAGACCGGGAGGAATCTACTCAGGCCAGTGTTGCTCGAGATATGGCTGAAGCAAACCTTACCGCTCTCATTGCTCGAGACGAGGATATACTTGAAGAATGCTACAGTGATAAAGAGAACGAGGAGCAGGATGAACCAGTCAATGATGAGATTGCTAAACTCAGGATGCGAAAGGTTGAGTTGCAGAAGGTTCAGAGTGAGCAGGCAAGGAAAGCTCAGAAGGAGATTCTGGATCAGCATGTAAGAACAACACTAGAGGTTCGACCAAAGATCCTGGTTCCTGATACCAACGCTTTTATCGATCATCTTGACTTGATTAAGCTGATAACTGTTTCAGGTAAGAATGATACGTGATTGTAATTTTTTGCAACAGTAAAATTCCAGAAGAAGTTTTGCGCAGAAGCATTTTTCGAAATGTCTTCTTTTATCTATATAATAAAACAAGACATTCATATATTTGTTCCCTACAGCCGGCCAAACGGCTGGACCGAATGGACTGACATTTTTTGTGGACACTCATGGGTAAAATAGAATTTTTATTTAAAAACTTTTTCTTGGGTAACGTAGGGCACTTTAGCGAGTAAACCTACTAAATCAGTTACAATACTCTAAGTTCATAATAACCTAGATTTATTTAACACTCGATATTTCGAAAGTTATTAAAACGTTTTTAATCCCGACCCATAATTAAAGGATAGCAATATTTTATTTTTATATTTGTAGGAGAGTTCCAGCTTGTTATTCCTATTGTGGTGCTTGGAGAGTTGGAAGGTTTATGTAAGAGCAAGGATTACTCTGACCGACCGGAGCACGGAGCAATGCTCCGAGAGAATAGTAAACTTGCTCTCACCTGGATTCGATCTAAACCGAAAAACGTAAAATGTGCAACTACCAAAGGTGATAAACCTCGATAATTCTTGATATTTTTCTTAATTTTTTTGCTTCCTATTTTTGTTGTTGTTTGTATTTTGTGATTAAATTGTTCTGTTGTAGGGAGTATTCTAAGCAGTCTTGGTGTAACAGTGGAGGAAGATACACGGGATGGAGAAACCAACGATGACCGGATACTCATCTGTTGTCTCAACCTCGACTCATCCCCCCAGCCACGGACTGAGGACGGGATGAAAACTGTTTTCAGGAATACTATTCTACTTACAGATGACAGGTAAGAATTATTTAACTAAACAAAATTGGACAGCTCATACAGTGATAGCCAGGAAACTTTGGAATAGGAAAATGACTTTTAGATTCAAGTTATGACTTAATTATTCAAATCAACATGAAACACAGCAATTGTTCTGGGCAAACAGACCAATTTCACTTAATAAGTGAAATAATAAAACTATTTGCTTTATTATGAAATCTAATTCACACTTAACATTAATGTCGTCTTCCTATTCCACAGTTTTCTGGTTATCACTGTACATTCGTGTTTAACTGTTTAACTTTGGATTAAGTAATAATGAATTTAATAAAGCTTGATTTTAGTTTTATTTGAAATAACTTTTACAGGTCCTTTCTACAGTTTTCCTATATTATAATACATTTCTTGCAATTTGAGGGTTTAGAAGGTACAGGAAGGAAGGAGACTTTTAAACTACTGTGCGGGATTTCTTCACTTTTTCTTACATTTAGGATTCTCCTCAGCTCAAAACTTTCTTTGCAAAACCATTTAAAACATCATTGAAAAACTATATTTCAGTTAGAATCCTGATCATTTTACTTCTAGATTGTTTGGTCTATGCTTTCGTTGATACCCTTTGTACAGGCGTTTTAAATTTAATACAATTTTTTTTTAAAGTTTTTCTTTCTTTTTTAAACATATAATAACGTCAACAGCTTTATTTGGTTTTAAGAAAAATGACTTGACTAAAATCAAAGCTATTGTCAAGAACAAAGAAGAATGATTTTTATATTTTCAAATTTTATTTTTCACATTATTTAATTCTATGATTTTCATTTTTAGAAACCTCAAACTGAAAGCACACATACAAGACTGCGCTGTGAGCAAAGTTGGTGATTTTGTCTCCTGGATATCTGATAAACAATGAGCTAAAATCCAACTTAGAGTGAACTACGATCCAACCTAGAGGAACCTAAAATCCAACCTAGGGTGAACTACGATCCAACCTAGAGGAACCTAAGATCCAACTTAGAGTGAACTACGATCCAACCTAGAGAAACGTAACATCCAACCTAGGGTGAACTACGGTCCAACCTAGAGGAACCTAACATCCAACCTAGGGTGAACTACGATCCAACCTAGAGGAACCTAACATCCACCATAGGGTGAACTACGATCCAACCTAGAGGAACCTAACATCCAACTTAGGGTGAACTACGATCCAACCTAGAGGAACCTAAGATCCAACCTAGAGTGAACTACGATCCAACCTAGAGGAACCTAAGATCCACCCTAGGGTGAACTACGATCCAACCTAGAGGAGCCTAACATCCACCCTAGAGTGAACTACGGTCCAAAAAAAATTGAGATCGGATCAAACCTAGACAGATCAAATTTCCAACCTATATTGATCTACGATCCAACCTAGACGGACCTAAGATCTAATCTAGAGGAACCTAATATCTAATCTAGAGGAACCTAAGATACAACCTAGAGGAACCTAAGATTCAACCTAGAGGGACCTAAGATTCAACCTAGACAGATCAGATCAACCATTTAGCAGACCCTGCGTTTGATTTTTAAGTTAGGATCGGATAATCCTTAGAACGGATCCGTCCTAGCCTAGCTCCTAAACTAAAGATATAACTTCTTGTGAGATTATTAACTTAAGAACTGAAGTAAACTAACCTCACATACTTCTCTTGACAGGATTGTGATGCAAAATTTTATTTTTATTTTTGTTATTTGTTCTCTTCTGTTACCAGTGAAATACATTCATTAATATCATAATAATTCTTACACATTAAACAAATGATTTTTTTAGTTCCGAGATAAATACTTCCCTCTTTTAAAGAATCCGAACTGTAAAATTATGCAATATTTATTACAGTTATATCACCCTAAATAAGAAATTATGCAACATTTAAAAAATTTAAAAAGACATCTCCTTAGATAAGAAGGCACGTTGATGTTTGATAAAGACAGATTATTCATTCTTATTAAACAAGACATTCATATATATGTTCCCTATAGCCGGCCAAACGGCTGGATAGAATGGGATGACATTTTTTGTGGACACTCATGGGTGGACTGGGGATGACTTAGGCTAAAACAAATCGAATTTTTTTTTTCAACATTTTTTTTCGCTGGGATTACGTCGGGCCTTTCAGCTAGTATTCAATAGCATTCGGGTTAATTATCTTCGAAATGCGAATTTGTTACGGAAATGTTTATATTGATGTATCTACAATAATTCTAGGGCACATCATATGTTTCATGTTCATATTTAAGTTACGACTTACAGGGTGTGTTTTTAATCTTGTCAGTTTTGATTCTTCTGTAATACAGGGAAGAAAAAATATATTCTTTGTCGCCTCCCCCTATTGCCCATGTTTTAACTCATTGACCAAGAGAGCACTGCGTTTTCGGTCCGGGAGGGGTATTTAAACCTTTTAAAGAATTGGACATAAACAATACTCTTTTTTAAAAAGATACTGAATTACAGTTTACAATTAAATAAAAACTATTTTTTTCTGTTCATTCCTCTGAGTTCAGTCATAAAATCTCAAATGTATTTAGATTCTCTTACTTCAAGTAAACTTCTCCCGAGGTCCAAAACCTTTTCTAGAACGCCAACCTTTAGATGGTAGAGTTCATGTCCAGGAAGGTAAAAATGTTCTCCTGTAGGCTGGTTTGTATGGAGAAATCTGCGTTGTTTTTCAGAGTCAAATTATTTTTCTTTTAAATATAGCAGGGAAAGCACCATTACAAAATAAAGAAAAAGCTTGTTAAATGAACAGATTTCACAATTATATTTTTAAAAAATGTTATATGAATATTATTGCATAGTATCTCTGAGTATCTATGTGTATTATGTAACATATCTTATCTTCATTTTATCCAAAGTTTTGGTTCTCATATTTCACTGATAATACTTTCAACCCCTAGTACCCCTAGTCAGTCAGAAGTTAAAACTTTTAAATCGACGAAACTGTAGTTTGAATTCATCGTAAGGAGTTTAAGTTTCTCTCATTGATCAAAAGCTCTGATATCAGACAAGGACGTATACAGAAATAAATCTAGGGGTGGGGGCCAAATTTTGCAAGCGTAACATTTTTTCGCCTACCCCTACAGGAGCTCCTAGGGGGAGTCAAAATTTGAACTGTAAATTCAAAAAATTTGGGTTCTTGGATATCAAGGCTTAAGTACAGGGGATACAGGGTGCCCCACATCATTTCGGATTGTTTATGGCTCTAAATTGCAATTTTCCGGACTAATCAGGAAATTTTAAAAGAATGATACATGTTAAAAAATTGAATAAGCCTAATATAAAAATTTGCATGCACTAGGTTTTTTGATTATTATGTGGGTATTTTGGTGTTAAAGCTTGGAGATAATCCAATATGATATGGGATACTTTAATGGTACACACACAGTCCAATTACCTTGCAAATACTACATTATCTCTCCCTTTAAACAAAACTAGCAGAAAAAAACAAGTTTTAAAAATCTTCATTTTATTACATGTACATAGAGTGATGATGTACGCTAATCCTTTACTAATTGTACAGGCCGTGTACTTCACTTTTAAAGGGAGTGACCGGCTATGTAAGGTAGTTGAACTGAGTATGCAGTGTTGTCGAAAACTTCTTTAGAATTCATTTGAGACATATTTCACTTTTTAAAGATCTGTAAATCCTGAGTTTGAGCGCAAATTCGACGTTCAAAACTCCTGATTTGGGGGTGGAAACGCTTTCAGAATTAGTTTTTTTTTTTATTATCAAATAACGACAACGAAAAATAAAATAAAAATTATACAGTAATCTAATTAGATGGCTAGGAACATATTTCACAAAAGAAATTTGTCAATAAATCAATTCTAAAATCGATTATTTCGTTTTCATTATTATATTGAATTTCTAATTTTCTTTGAATTTATTCGCAGATTTCTTCAAATTCTTTAAATGTCGTCTTTTCAATAATAATTATAGAAAATCTGCGAACATCTTTGTGAATAACGAGAAACTAGAATAATGAGATAATAGAAACTAATAATTGAACAAGATTACTTATTTTCGATGATAAGATTAATTTTTATTTTCTCAAAATGTTCCTAAACATGACGTCTGTAGTTTATTGTAGAATATTTTTACATTTTATGTTGTCGTTAATTAATAATTTTAGAAAAACTAACTCTGAAAGCGTATCCACCCCCAAATCAGGAGTTTTGAACGTCGAATTTGCGCTCAAACTCAGGATTACAGATCTTTAAAAAGTGAAATATGTCTCAAATGAATCCCAAAGAAGTTTTCCACAACACTGCGTCCTCAGTTCAACTACCTTACATAGCCGGTCACTCCCTTTAAAGGTCAATCTGTATGTTACAGTACTTGGGGGGGATTTCTGAAAAAAAAATTTGTCACGTATGTTCAATTGGTCCTCTAATTTTGACTTTTTTCTTTTCTTTACATTTTACAAAGAAAATTTTACATTATTTTACACATTGTGGACACTGACACAGAGGCACAACTAACCTTTTTTGCTAGGGAGGGGGCAAAATATTATTTTGTAATGGTCTGGGGGGCCGGGCTTGACCCCTTGTTTAGAAAATTTTTAAAAAATTAAAGTCTTTTATTAATTGTTTGATGTCGAAAAAAAGGAAATTTTTAGATTTGGTGTGTTCAATTCAAACCGTTTTTTTTCTTGTGTTTTTAAAAATTTATACTTTCAACAACTTAAAAATTAAATAAATTCATTTTAATTTTTAATCTGAAAAACTTACAATTACTCAAAAAAATAGTTTTACCTAAGCACTAAAAACTGAACAATCCTCCTAGCAATTAGCATAAGATTTCTGGAGACCCCCCCCCCCTCCTTTAGAACATTTTTTTTCTAAATTAATGTTTTATGTCTAAAAAAGACAAGTTTTTTGGTTGTATTCAAATAAAATCGTTTTTTCTTGTGTTTTTAAAAAATTTATAGAATACCGTTCGGAACTTTTTTACATTAAAGTTTACAATAAATAGCCTTTAGTCTCGAGAGTTCAGAAAGATAAAAATATTTTTAAAAAACATTTAAGCATTTTTCGAAATGTCTTCTTTAAATAAATAAATAGTAGAATACAATTTCTAAAATAACTCTTTTGGTTTTATCATTCCTGACTCCTGAGATGCTGATATTCGCCCATCTTTCTTTTCATTCTGCAGCCCCTCTCAGCTGCGAGGGGGGGGGCGCGCCCGGCCACCCCCCCCCCGCCCTAATTGCGCCTCAGCACTGACACAAAAAAATTAATCTTGCAATATTATCGTTGAATAGTGCAAATTTTCGGTTATGAACTTTATTAGTATGTTTTGGTTCATAATTTTTATTGTTCATAATTTTTTTCAGAAATAAGCCATTTCATAGGAAAGATTGAATTTAATTTTAGTGAAAATAAGTTTAGCAGTTTACATAAAAGGAATCGTCATTATTTCAATTTAAAACTTAAATATTAAGTTCTTTAAATATATCTTTTGCATGACGTCGCTGGATTTTTAAAAATCACAATTTCAATGCACTAAATTTATCACTTAAAAACTTAATAACTGCCCGAAGACTTAATAAATGCTGTGGCCGTAAGGTTGTGGCTCATGGTTGCTGGAAGACAAAAAAAGGTAATATGTGGCATGGAAGGGGAAAAAAGTGGTGGCTTATGGCCGCCTGCCTTCCCCCGCTCGTATGGTAAACTGACGGGAATCGTACAAATAAAGGGAAGGTTAAGGTATCGATAATATATGATAAATATAGATAATTTTTATAAACCTGCTGCCTAAGTATCTCTGAGTATCTATGTGTATTATGTAACATATCTTATCTTCATCGTTGATACCCTTTGTACAGGCGTTTTAAATTTAATACAATTTTTTTTTAAAGTTTTTCTTTCTTTTTTAAACATATAATAACGTCATTTTGACATATTTGATTGATAATATTGCAATTACAGACATTTTGACATATTTTTCATCTGCAGAGGTCCCTTTCATCTTTCTTTCCTGTATTTTACAAAATATTAAGAAATTTGAAACAAAATTTAATTAAAATATTTAACCTTGTCAAAATATGTATTTAACTTGGAAATATAATCATTATATGTCATATTTGAAATATTAAATAACAGGGTTCCATTGAAGGCACTTGCAGAAAAGGAACAAATCTAAATGTTCTCTTTAGAATGGTGAAAAACATGTATGTATATTGTATAATGTATATTATATAATTTACTACCATGTATCAAATTTGTGACAATCAAATTTTATGAAAATATATTTATAATCTCTTTTTAACTTGTAAATCTTTCAACAAAAGACAGTTTTGCCTCATTTCAATAAAATATCAAATATCAGAATAACCCGGCGTAACCCGTGCCCATCCATGATCAGATAAGTGTTATTGTCGTTCTTCTTATTTTTTATTTTTGCTTCAAGCTTTCTCAAGTGATATTGTTAACATAGTCTCTGCTTTATGTACAAGATAAAAATAAACATAATATAGTTAGTTTAATTAATTGATTAATGCGATATAAATTAATTTATAAGTAAATAAATGTGTTTTTTATTCATCCCATGAATACAGATAATTGTTGACAATAATATAATTACAGGAAATATATACTTTCTTTCTTTTCCTTCATTTTCCTCAGCAATGCAGGAAGACCACAGTGTTAAACTATCAACTTCAAAGTTTTGATATTTCAAGAATATTTTAATTAAGAAAATTTTAAGTCATGATTTGTTTTCAAGTAAATATTGCATGTATAGGTAAAGGTAGGTTCTGTATAGTGTGGGCTACCAATGGCCCATTTAAAAAAAATGCTACGAGACGAACAGATTTAAAAACCGTCATACTTTGGAAAACTTTTTTAAATCCTGGTTGAAATTGAACTTATTATCGAAAGTTTTCAAGATGACCAGCCTTGAGAATATGCAATATGCGTTGCATCTTTTACATTTGTGATGAGGGGGGGGGGGGGGGGGGGGCCCCCAAGACGTTTTGGCCCCGACAAATAATCTAATCTTAAAAATAAATTTTCTTCCCTTGGATCTCTTGATTCTCTTCTTTTTTGGGTTCTCTTGATTCTCTTAAGTACTCTTGGTTCTCTAGGTTTTCTTGGTTCTCTTGGTTCTCTGTGTTCCCCTGGTTTCCTGGTTTTTGGGTTCTCTGGGTTCTCTTGGTTCCCTTGGTTCTCTTGGTTCTCTTGGTTCTTTGGTTCTCTCTTAGTTCTCTTGATTCTCTTAGTTCTCTTGATTCTTTTGGTTCTCTTGGTTCTCTTGGTTCTCTTGGTTCTCTTGGTTCTCTTGGTTCTCTTGGTTCTCTTGGTTCTCTTGATTCTCTTAGTTCTCTGGGTTCTCTGGGTTCTCTGGGTTCTCTTGGATCTCTTAGTTAATGTGAATGTTTGGGGTTATTAGTTCTCTGAACTTTAACTGTGATAAATAAACGATACAATGTATACGTAGTATTTGTCCATCTTTATAATATTTATAATAGAAGCTTATAAATATCTGTTCCGATAGTGTCTATCTTTTCATCTATTTTTCTTTATTAACTACGGACTATATAAACTATATAAACTTTATAAACTAAATATATGTTATATTTATATCACATTTCTTAACTTTTTATTAATCTAGATCTATCTATCTATCTATCTTTCTTTCTATCTATTTATCTATCTATCTGTCTATCTATCTATCTTTCTATCAATAATACCACTACTTCTTTATATTTTGACTGTTTACTTTCATAAATGAAAAATTAAATTTCACATTACGTAATTTTGGACTGAAATGGCTGTGTCGACCGTTATTGATATTTCTATCCATCTATCTATATATTTATCCATTTATACAGGGCAGTAACTGAGGGGGGGGGGCGCCCCCCCCCACTGTTTGAAATTGAAAACTATTATACCTCACACTGCTGTAAATGCACCATCAGGTTTCAAGTCAAAACACCTAAACCTTTTCTTCAGAAGATGTTAATATGCAGTCTATTACTGAGTTATAATCTCAATTTTCAGAAAATGCCATCTAGGAAATTTTCCGCAAATCCATTTTAAAGATATCATAGAAATCAAGTGCATTTACAGGTCTAAAATCAAACGTAAATATTCTTTAAATATTCTTCTTCTGTTTTTTTTAATATTAAAGGCAGGGTCGCCAAATTTTGTAATTTTTCAATAACAGTCAAAAGACATATTGTAGTAAAATATCAAAGTCCAAAGTAAACTGCTTGACTGAATAGAAACGGCCTGAAAAAGTCTTTTTGATGTGATTTTTAAGGATTCCACTTCAAAAGCCCTTTTACAGGCAGTACTTAAACAGGCAGTACTTAAACAGGCAGTACTTAAACAGGCAGTACTTAAATAGGCAGTAATTAAACAGGCAGTAATTAAACAGGCAGTACTTAAACAGTCAGTACTTAAACAGGCATACAGTTCACTTATGGCTTTGAATTTTTGCTAATACGTGTATTAAGACTGATGAGGACAACTCACAAAATTTGGACTTAAAACCTGTTGGTCCATTTCTATTATCTTGAGTTCTAAAAGTCAACTTCCTATTCCAGAGTTTTCTGGTTATCACTGTATTTCATTAATTCAATTAATTATATCGGTCCTGTTTCATTTTGCAAATCATAAATTATTTTTTCAAAAGTTTTTTACATGCATGTATTATATAACAGAAATAAAAAATAATTTGTTTCCAGATATTATTGTTCATTTAAAATGCTGTGTTGATTTCATTTCAATGATATGAAATTAACCATTGAAAAATATTGTAACATTTCACGAATTTCAGATTAAAAACTAGTTTTTCAGACAAAAATAAAAAGCAAAAACACCCAGTTACGGGCCTGCATTTATCTATCTATATTCTATAAATCTAGTTTTACAAGACTAATCCGTTGCTACCAAGAGATAATCTCCGTTTCTCCGGATATTTAACATGTAGATACGAGATAGAGGAGTTTGAACAAATATGCATCAATTTTTTTCTCTTTTGAGAAAACCTTCAAGTTAATTTAAATGATTTATATTTGATTAACTCTCAAATATGTCCAGTGTTATGTTCTATTTAATATGAAGGAAAGGAGAGTAAAGGTGTCAAAAACTCTTTAAAACAGTAGAAAATTATTTTTGAATTTTTTTCTTCCTAAAAAACTGAGATCTAGGGGAAAAGTTAAGTTTTTTCATTTAATATTATTAAGAATTAACTTTAAGATGTGTATTCTGAATCCGTGAAGGTTGGGATTTGTATATTCTGAACCAAATGATCTTAAGGGGGTATTGGTGTATTCTGAACCCAAGGATCAAGGGTTGGGTTGGGTTCTGAATTTAAGGGTCAAGGGGGTATTAGTGTATTCTGAACCCAATGATTAAATGAGGGAAGGGAGGGGGTTATGGTGTATTCTAAATACAAGGATCAAGGGTGATATTGGTGTATTCTGAATCCGTGGATTAAGGAGGTTGGGATTTGTATATTCTGAACCAAAGGATCAAGGGGGTATTGGTTTATTCTGAACCCCAGGATCAATGGGGGTATTGGTATACTCTGAATTCAAGGATCAAAGGGGAAAGGGGCGAGATTGATGTATTCTGAACCCAAGGATCAAGGACTAAGGGGGGGGGGTCGGGGTGCAGGTTTCCAGCAGGTTTCCAGCAGTTTTCCACCATCTTTCTTACTGATAATCCCCCTGGAGAGAACGGAGGAGGGTGAGGGTGGGATTTCTAACTAATAATTCAGAACTAAATACATCTTTTGAGGTTTAGAATATTACATAAAGTAAATACAAGGATACGGGGAGGATGGCCGGGAATATTGATTAACCTTAGATTTGCTGGAGGGTTAGACCAACCAGACTCCAACTATATTGATTTAATGTATTTAGATATATTCTAATACGATGCTAAATGTAAATATCAGTTCAATAAATATTGCGCATTTATTGGTTACAACCGTATCTAGTTATAAACGGTTTGAACAGCATACGGATCCTAGGTAAAAAGTTTACGATGAAACGGTATAAATACGGAGGAGGGGGGGAGTTCAGGGGTGACGGGTAAGTGTTTACTTGTTCGGAGGCTGTATATTTCAGGTGAGAGGCCGTGTAGGGAAGAGGCCATGTGGTCCAGGGAGGCCCCGGCCAGGTGCCCCCATTCAGGGATTTATTAAGGGATGTAGATCGAGGATAAAAAAAATCAAAACTAAAAGTGAAAAATTCTTATTTTTAAATTTTGCTGAATAATGATAGCTAAGCAGATTTTAGTGCATTATTGTTACCTCCCCCCCCCTCCTTACATCGAGCACCCCAACTCTTTCAATCCCCCCTCCCTTGAGTTTCAAGTCCCCTTACAATTTACAGTTTTCAAACATTTATCAATTACTGCGTAACTCCTTCCTCCAAGTTGTCTTAAAGAAACTCACTGGAGGATTGAACCAAACTTTACTTTTTCCTTTTATCCCGGAACCTGAATTAGAAACAATTCGCAGAGAAAATAACTTTTATCATAAAATATTTTGTCTGGAGTAGAAAAGGTTTAAAGTCAACATGTAAGTTTAATTAAGTTACAGATGTAAAAAAAGCTTTTTTCTAGAATCCTAATTTTTTGACAGGTTGGTGAGGTTCCCCCTGGTTGTCCTTGAAAACCCCTGACAGGACTCGTATTCACGTAGTGTGTGGAGCAGGTGCCGACCTCGCGCTAGGCGGCGGTCACGGCCTCCGCCGGCCGATCAATAATTCCAGCAACAGGCGGCAGTCCCTTCCCCAGCCAACTCCGAAGCATAAACAATCTGGGTTTGAGGAGACTCAGGGGGAACACTAGTTCTCAGGGTCCTCAACTAGTAGTATTATTATGCCCCCTCCTTGTGCCAAAAATATAGTTCAAAACCTAGTCCATTATATACTCAAGCATTTATACTCATCCTTACAGTGATATAAGACAGTATTATTATAAACATTAAACCGTGTAGAAAAGACCTTAATTTGCAGTATATACACAGAATGCATATCTGTGATTATACTAGATTATCTAGCTAGCGGATACACAGGGTTGAGCTGTAGAACCCCAATATATAATATATATATTTAATATATTGTATATGTGGTCATTAGACAGCGTAATCTGAACCTAGATATACAACTCCTGATCTAGCCAGTCGAAAACTAACCTACATGGAGGCGGAACAGTTATTTAATGATAGTTCCACTGTTGGTTCTACGGCGGATATGCCGGATATTTTTGATGTGCTGGAGGGTGGAGAAGATGAGGGGGCAGTTAGATATCTCCTTGGATTTAACGGAGAGGAGGGTGGAGTGGGACTACTTGGTCAAGTTGATACATTTACCGGGATGGAGGTTATTGATAAATATGTAGGGGAGGGAATAAACTTAGGACTTACACCAACATATCTGCCTCAGTTACAGAACTCTTCTGACTCTCCGTCTATTCAGACTAAAACCACTGAGGTTATTCGCCAGGTTCACTCCAGCATGAGTAACAACAAAAAGAGAGATACCAGCGGAGCTAAGGCCATTCATAATTGTGATTCATGCGGAAAATGTTTCACGACCAAATTCAACCTGAAGCGACATATCAACATGCATTGTCACAAGTCTAAAGAGAACGGGGTTCCCATCCAGGGACCACCCTCTGCCTCTGCTCCGGCCAAAAAATCTGATAAATCTGGGATGAAGGTTGATCATCATATCACTAGTGTCCAGGTTAACGGAACCCACCAGAGAGTCCAACCTGCCAATCCTCAAACAGTGCTGACCCAGAATCACACTATCCTACACAACGGACACGCTCCGGTTCCATACTCAAGGGTTGTTACGGTACCACAGACTGAATACCAGAGAACTGAACCTGACTCAACTTATAAGCTTCCTTCAGTCCAAACTATCCTTCCAGTGTCTACTGTATATACATCAAACAACCCAGTAGTTTGCGCTGCAAACACGTTTTCAACAGTTCCCAGCTGTGACTCCTCTCAAACCGTTTCCTCGGTTACTTCCTCTAGTCATAATACAGACTTCGGAACCCTTCCCGCGGATCTTTTTGATCCAGACTCCTCTAGATCTCAGCCCCCGACACCAACCTCCCCTCCTGGGAGTGGGAATGAAAGGTTTCCTGAAAATGAATCTGATGAGGATTCTCTGACTGGGATAAAGTTAACCTGTATCCCGGCAGGTTGGACTAGGAAGGTATCCTATGAGACCGGGAGAACGTCCTACTGTAGTCCACTTGGTAAACTCTTCTACTCCTACGAGGAGATTCTTCAGTATTTCAAAACTTTCAATATTCGTGTACCCGTGGGACTGTTCAACTTCGATTCAACTTACTTCGATGATTCCGAAGAGGATGAGGATGAGGACGAGGAGGACGATGAGGATGAAGAGGATGAGGAGGATGAAGATGATGAGGAGGAGAGAATATGTGCCAAAAGAAGAAGAAATGACGTCCATTACATAAGTTCTGATTCACTTGCTCTACCGTTGCGAAGCACTCCATCACCAGGTCCCCCTCCGACCGAGTCTCCTCTAGCGTAAACCCTCAAATTTTGCAAAGTAAAGAGCTTCGGCTCTCCTTTACAAAGCTAATTGCATGCAACCAAAACTCCCCTTTTCTTCCCTTGCTCCTGGCTTTTTTAGCTTTTTTGATTAAATTGGCAAATTTGTGGTAAACATTAGCTGATAAAGCTTCAAAATATGAAACTGGGGCAGGGCTGTAACCAGAAGGGGGCAACGCCCCCACCCCACTCCCCTGCAAGTTCATAAAAGGATTTGAGTCTTTGCCACTAACTCAAATCTTCTAATCCCTTTAATCTTTTAAACCTTTGATATTTTAATGATAGATTATTTGATCTAACAGAAATTATAGTTTGAAATGTCTAAGGTTTAGGACATTGGGTTGCAAATATATATGGATCAGAAAATCAGAATTTGAGGCAAAGACTCAATCCCTTTTGTGTTCTATGGAGTTGGTTGTTTAGGATTAAAGGGGGGATGTAACACATCCATATTCTTTTGTTAAAATTGATTTCTCGACATTTTTTTCGGAAAGTTTAAAGAAAGGTCTTGCGCATATTGAACAGAAAAGTCCTTTATAGTGGTGTTTAATTTAGAAAATTTATTCAAATAATACATTTTGTCCCTCACAAATCTTATTTTTATGTTAATTCTGTAAATGTGTGCGAATTGTCAACTTACGCAAGGTTTTAAGATTTAATAATCATGTACCTTCATTGCTAAAATTAAAAGAAATGGTTTATATAAAGCCTGAGCGTGCAGAAAATATTGTTTGAGAGGTTTATCAAAACTAGATTTAAGTTAAGTTTAAGAGTTTGTAAGTTGTACTTATTCTAAGCTTAAAACATGCAAACAAGTTCTGTTAAGGTAAATGCAAATCATATTTAAGTTCAGCTTGGGCAAGTTAAATTCTAAGCTCTTGAAATGTATCTGCGTCCTCGAATAGGGGACTTTTCCTTTATTCAATAAACTAAAATTTTGTTTATATGAATACTAGGGATTGGAATATTGCCTAGTATTGCAGGGGATAGATAGATAATTTGATTATTCTCCTTATAAGATAAAATATGTTTTTTTATCATAAAATAATTTGAGACCGGGAGATATAATTTCACTTTAATGTTTACCACAAATATTTGAGTTTGCTTTGGGGTTATTGGAAAATATGTTAGAGCCAAAATTTGATTAAACTTGAGTTTAAATCCTGGATTATGTAATTTATTTTTTGAATGGCTTGAAGTCCATCGTGTCTTTTTATCCCTGCACTGCACTCATCCTTTCTCCGGATACCTTAAACCAGGACGAGGATCAATTATAAAAATTTTCATATTTTTTCTTGTCCTAGACTTTTATTCACCCTTTAATACCCCACTTTTGTTCTAGATCTCCATTTTTGTGTCCTAGCCCTTTGTTATCCCTGTCCTAGCCCTGTCCTAGCCCTGTCCTAGCCTTGTCCTAGCCCTTTCCTAGCCATGTCCTAGCACTGTCCTACACCTTTTCCCGTTCTCAACTTAATTTCTATCTCTATTTCTCTGTCCAACATCCTCACCCTGTCCTAGTCCTTTTCACAATCTCTGTCATTAATATTCTCCCTGTCCAACACATTTTAGTCCTTGTCCTATCACAATCTCTGTCCTTGATATTCTCCCTGTCCAACACATTTTAGTCCTTGTCCTAGTCTTTTTCATAGTCTCTGTCCTACATCTCCTCCCTGTCTAACACCTTTTAGTCCTTGTTCTAGACCTTTTCGCAGTCTATATCTTACTCCTTATCTTACAACTTTCAGTCCTTGTCCTACAGCCCATTACTGCCTTTTGTATTCTCTTTGTCCTGCATAATCCCTTTTCCCAGACTGTCCCTAACCTTCTTAATATTCTGTCACCTAACCCTTACTAGTCTTGTCCTTCACTCTCACTTTATCCTTCTTTACTTTGTCCTTTTTCCCTTCGTATTCATTCAAATGTTTAAACCCTGACCCTCCCTCCCCATCCTCCGCTCCTGTTTAAGGTATACTGAGGAATCCCTGCTCCTGGATCAACCATTTTTATCCAGGTAAACTTATCATCCAACCTACTTCATTAACATTTTACAGTATCTGCCATTTATATAAATCTTATGTTTATTGTTCAATTTTTAATAATCTTTTACAAAATCTTTTAGTGAATACTTGTGTTACCGTAATCAAAGTGTTCATGAAAATTACAGAATATATACAGCGGGAACCATAACACTCTGGAAGAGAAAGACGACTTTTATGGCTCAAGTTATGACTATTTGACTATTAATAGTCTATTGAACATTAGACACAGCAGTTGTGCAGTGTAAACAGGCTCATTTTAGTTAATAAGTGATTGGATAACTTACTTGTAAAACTATTTGCTTTGTAACACCATCAAATACACTTAATTATTGCTTAAACGTCGTCTTCTTATTCCACAGCTTTCTGGTTCTCACTGTATACAGAGGGAGCCATAAAACTGTGGAATATAACGAAGACATTTAAACAATATTTTGTGTAGTTGATGTTGTTGAAAAGGAAATAGCTTACCAGTAGCTTAACAGTCAACTGTACAGTGTACAGTGTACATTACTGCGTTTTATGTTTATTACGCTATTAAAAACCCAGAACAGTCCGTCTTACTTTTCCACTGAGTTTTTTGGGGTCCTACTGTATTTTTACAATATTTTGGTAATTTTCTATTTGGTTCAATGTTTTGAGAACCAGTCAACTTGATTTTTTGTCTGTTTTTGCTAATGGGTGATATTTACTACACTAACCACCAAACCTTTGAATCCTAACCTTGGTAATTTTTTTAAAAATTGTTTAAAAGCAGAGAATGAACAATACTGAGTAAAAACCATTGTGTTTGATAAATCTATTTATTGTTAATTGAATTGATTGATATAAATCACAACAGCTGAGCGGGATTTTATAATAAATTTATAAATTTAAACATCAGCAATATTATTCACTGATTCAAACAATGTTTAGGCAGTAGTCCAATAAAAAAAATCTTTCCTTTTATTTCCTTGTATTCAGATTATTTCATATCTAGAAAGGAGGTTGTAAAAATTCCGTTTGTTAGTATAATACTCGATTGTATAACAGGTCTGTCCATAAAGATGATTATTCTATGTTGCCTGCAGTACTGATCATGACATGATATTATTATGAAAATATCTATTTTTCCTTTATTCCATTATTAATAATTATTATTTCAGATTTGATTGCATGCAATAAGTTGTGGGTTTACGGTGGCAAGGTCTGGCTGCTCAACATGTGATGAGGCTACCCACTGCACTCACTGTGCAACCGGAGAAGGACTTTATCATCCAGTCGAACCTTCCACCCAGAGAATATATCAGTCCAACTCATACCTCGCCTATATTCAAGGCCTGAGACTAGGAAGTGAGACAATGTGTGACTGGAGTAGAGATTTAGCTCCAGCCCGAGATCTTCTCTCGGAGGAGGGAGCACCTTCTCATATAAGTATTCCACCCTGGTTGGAGAAATTATATACTAGTGAAGGTTCCCACGGAGTAGATTCATTCTGTTCTCTTCGGGACCTTATGCTCCAGGAAGCTCTAAATGTCGTGAAATTGGCATAACATGTTATTATACCCAATATATATCTGAGCTAGCGGGTCGGTCAACTCATCCGGGGCAGGAGCAGTTCAACCTTGTTATAGTTTCGGTCTAACTTGTCAGATAAGCGCCGGAGTCAAATTTTTCATTCAGAATCCGGTGTGCTAACTTTATCCATATCGTACAAAAACTAGTTAAATCTTATCAATCAATGCATCAACAAAAACTGGTGGGGAATATTTCTTGATCTCCTCACTGAGTTCTTTGATAGGTTGATCGGCCCGCTTGCTCCATGGTATACTGGAATAGAAGGGAGCAACATTTAGAAACCTTGGAGAACCAGTATTATTTAATATTTCAGTATTATGTCCTGTATTAAAGAAAATCTATTTGATTTGTCTCATGTGACAATATTTACATATCAAAAATTTGTAACTGTTCCCCCGTCCTGTAGAATATTTAAGAAGCTAATCGTAAATATGAAAATCTTGAATTGTTTACACTTTTATTAATTATGGGGCTTCGTTGAAATTCTATTTATTTTTCTTTGAACTTGCCGAAGAATTGAGTCGTGATTATCTGCCAAGGTTTCTAGATGCTGCTCCTTGTTTCTTGTTTGAAAACGCGCTGTGTGTTGTTTCTACGTTGTAACGTAGGATAACGAGTAAATATTGTCTACATGGTCTCTAGATGTTTTATATGTTTATATGTCTACTCAAAGTTTACATTGCTTGTTGAAAATATAATTTATATCAGTGAACATAAATGGAACAAAAATATACTTGTTGAGTAAACTATTTTTTTATTTTAAAAGCCAACATTAGTTAAATCTTTGAAATGATTATTTATTTCAAATGTACAATGGTCACCTAAATAGTTTAGTGAAGAAAAACGAACTACCTGGATAATAATTCAAATTTTATTTTAATCTAAAACCTCAAAAACTGTTAATATTTTACAATATTAAAAATTAATTTGAAGTTTGGGAAAATTATCAGTGGCCGAATTTAAAGAATTTGAGCGGCGGTTTAAATCTAAGCTGCGGTTTAAATATGGTTGGTTCCACTTAAAATTGTATCAAATGTTTGAAGATTTAAGCCGGCGCTTAATTTAAACCGGGTTTTGGCGGATTTAAACCACGGCTCAAATTCTTTAAATTCCATCTCTGGATGAGGAAACAATGCAGAAAGATGATAATATTCTCTAGTTCTCTTGTTTCTTAGGAAACTACTAACTTACTTAAATTATTTTCTTTCTCCCAGATTTTCACGGGTTGATCAGAGGGATCGTCATTTTTTAACAGGGGACTATGGACAGTCATACAACTTTGTCAAGGATTTTGAGTAATTTCAGAAACCTCAAAATACAAAGTTAAAAAATATTTTTATCTAATACCGACGAAACTTAGATTCAAATCATCAAGTTCTGTTTTATGACTATTAATAGATTGGGAACCCAGCTTTGCCTGAAAACCAAGTTTTCCAGGTAAAAGTCAACCTATCGGTCTGTAAGTGTAATTCCGAGTGAACCTCCATGCATAGATGGCAATGCCCGATTTAAAACAGAATCCTTAGCAGCTTTATTTGTGATTTCTCTTCAAAAGTTAATTGCGCTTTTCTTGCCTTAAAGAAACAAAGGAGACATTATCAGAACTAACTACTTTTCGAGTCAGAAAAACGACGTTCTCTTCCACATTTTTGATCAGATTAAAGTTTTAAAGGTATTGTTGTAAATCGGACATATTGTCATCTTTCCTTGAAGGGTTCCTTGAAATTACGCTCACAGTCCCTTTAACTTATAACCTTTAAACCAGGCGAACAACATTCTATGGTGCAACTAAGTTTCCATTCAAAATTTGAAATCATTTGAGGTGTTCATGGGTTATGATCGGACATACAGAGATAATAGAAGTAAAAAGAGCATGATATAGATTGCTATTATTTTTTTTATTAGAATTGACAAAGCTTAAAATTAGATCTGAAGGTACTATTTATATCTCGGGTAATCTTGTAAGCATGACAAGAGTTTTTTCATGATTATTATTTCAAGAATTATAAACTTGTAAGATCAGATTTACCAATAAATACCGCTGGATGTCTCAAGAAGACGACATTTTCTACTTATATGTTTAGCAAGATACACTCTGTTCTTACCTCGATATTGTTAATTCAATACTATTTGCATTATATGCCTATGTACCGAGACAGATAAGCATTTATTGGATATTTTTGTGGTTTCATCATTCAGTCACGTAAACACAATATAATTCAGGTTTGTTCACAAACTAATCTATCCTAATTTGGAAACATAATTTAGACTTTTTTTCAGACTATAATATTATTTTTCAGAGAAAATTCTTATTTAGGTCAATAAAGATTAATTGTCCATATCCTGTTGTCGTTCACTAATATCGAATGAAGGATTAACAGATTTTTACCCGGTCATTGTCCCATCAAAAATAAAGATAATTTAAAAAGTCTTTTATCCCCCTGTTAGCTGATGAGTTAACTAAGAATTTTTTATGCTTTGAGCTTATACACAATTAAAAAATAAGCGCAGTTAACAAATATTGCAGACGTAATTTTATGTAAACAATGCTAGTTCTTAGTAAAGACGATCTCTACATTGCTAATTGCTTATGTTTATATGCCAATACCTAATAATGGCATAAACACACATCCGGATCTTTCTGTATAGAGTTGTTGTAAAAAGAAATCAATTTGTGGATAAACAAAAGATCCAGATCAAGAATCTGATCTGGATCTCTAAACAATACAAGAACTCTCAAGTCAGAACTTTTGGTTTTGAATCTCGGGATCTTCAATTGCAAAATCTTCAATTTTAATTTCCTCAAATTTAAAAGTGCCCACAGAGGACATTGAGATCAAGCATTCAAGATAAACGATATTAAGCACATAAGTTTTGACTTATTTATTGCATAGAAGAATTATTAATTTGTAAGTTTTATAATATGATTTTATCTTTATTAACAGCAACCTTTCAACAATAAATTCTTCGAATTTTATCTTTAAGATAAATTAAGGAGATCAAGGATAAATTAAGGAGATCAAGGTTGAATAAATTAAGGAGATCAAGGTTGAATAAATTAAGGAGATCAAGGTTGAATAAATTAAGGAGATCAAGGTTGAATAAATTAAGGAGATCAAGGTTGAATAAATTAAGGAGATCAAGGTTAAATAAATTAAGAAGATCAAGGTTTGAAAAGTTAAAAAGAATTTTTTTACTTTGTTTTGCTAAAGGAAGCTATTTTATTTATAAATGCTTTTAGTTGAATCTCCCTCAATGAAATAAAATAACTAAAAAATAAAATGAAATTTTGTAATTATTTATGAAAAAAAACAAGAGCTTTGATGCTAGGAAAATATAAAAAGTCTTTCATTTCTCTAAATATTTGCGAATTATTACAAACTATAAATAGTAAAACACAAAAATTTTTGCTTTAAGAAACACCATTAAGTATATCTTAAGAATAAAAAACCTAAAAAAATATGAAACAATTAAATATGAAATGGAACGGAAAGATTTGAAATGATAAAAACTTAAAATGAATAAAACTGATTGAAAATTTTGATCTCCAATATCTTATATACATACATACATATACCAAGAAAAGTTTTTTTTAGAGGTGTACGCATTTTTTGAACTGCACTGCAGTAAACTGTCTTTGGGCATAAAAGTAAACACAAGACGGATGTCACAGCCTGACATGGAATCCATTTTCACAAAAATAATCTATAAAATATTCTGTTCTTAGGAAACTATTATGTGAATTATCAAAATTATCAAATTTGAATGCTTTTATGCTCCTCGGATACTAAACAAACACTGGTGCATCTATTCTTGTTTATACCAATTTGGTTTCAATATGTACGTAGGGTATACACAATTGCAATTAACTTTCCTTGCATTAGTACCTTGCATATCGCGCCAATAATGTAGTAATGTCAAAATTACATTTATACAAGTATGAAGCTGGCTCAGAAAAAAATAACTGTAAACAAAAAGATAAGCTATAAACCCCCAAATCGGATATACGAGGAATGATTAGAATTTACTTCATCGAAATGTGATCCATTTTGAAAGTACTTTTACAATACTCGGATCTTTGATATTTGCGAGTTATTCAAACGTAATATTGTTAAAAAGGTTCCAAAGCTTTTTCAATTTCAAGGTAAAAAAGTTTTAAATTTATAAATTTTAATCAAATGAATTTTTTTCTTCTTCTCATATGTACTAAGCGTAAAATTAAAACTAGAAAAGCTATAAGAGGTCACAAAGTCAAACCAGTTTTCCTTATGTGTAGATTGGAATGGAATGAGCGTATTCTATTCCAAATCGAATTCATAGGATTCCTTAACAGTCATCACAACTTTTTCTCCGAGCTCGACAAAACTTCTAAAGAAGCTGAAACCTTGAATGCTGAAGAAAGGTTGCTATAAAAGGAGGAGGATGGATGGGGATCAAAGGAAGGAAAGAGATTAGAAGATTGCAGGAAGAAAAAGGAAACAATATAAGACAACTTTTTTGTAAAATGTAAATTTCTAACATATTTTTAAATATGTAAAGTAAGAAATCCCCGAAAGAGGATTATAAAATCCGCAAATCAATAGCGTCGGATCCTGGAACCAGAGAAGACCTTCTCATCTTCCTCTCCTTTAATACACTCGTTATCTATCATGTATTTATAGCTAGAAGCAATTAATGTACTCTATCTTCCTGGTATGTACTCTATATTCCTGTTGTACTCTATATTCCTGATATTTACTCTATCTTCCTGGTATGTATTATATATTCCTGTTGTACTCTATATTCCTGATGTACTCTATCTTCCTGGTATGTTTTCTACATTCCTGTTGTACTCTATAGTCCAGAGAATTGAATATTAAATTAACATAAACAAGTTGTTATTTTAATGATTGATTGATTGGCAAATTAAAAGTGTTGCATTGTGACAGTTAAACAGGATTTCTTTTTTTTTTTTGAGGGAAATAAATAAATGAAATTGGGTGTTGGATAAATATTTCCATTGTTGAATTTAATGTTTAATGGGCTAGTTGATTTCCTGTGTTGAGTTGTTTCATAGTTGTTTCCCGGCGGGGAGTTGTGAATCCGGCGGGTATTGGTAAATTTTCCGTTTGTTTTGAAAGGTGATACGCAACGAAATAGTAAATAATGTTGATGAATTTGAAATGGATTGATTGATATGACCAAAAAAAAATAAGACAAAATTTTAATGTACCCGCCGGAATAATACTTTTACTGGTCCGGGTTTGCAGGATCTGTGTAGCACTCGTCTTGAGCTGAGAGATGCTGAGTCGAATTGTCTGGAGCTAGGTCCTCAGCTGCAGAATCTTCTGCTAGTCCGTGAATTGTATCTTGAGGAGGCTGCTTTCCTACATCGAGGAATGGGAACAACTGGTTCATAGGAGGATCAGGTGTAGGAACAGTATTTGTGGACAGATCAAATTCAAATGGAGGATATGGTTTGAGCGGAGAGGCTGGATTGACTGGAGGATCAGGGTTGAGAGGAGGGATTGGATAGGTTGGCGGATCAGGTTCGGAAGGGCTTTCCGGATTGTGTGGAGGGTCTGGTTTCGGCGGAGAGGTTGGATAGGTAGGAGGATCAGAGTAGGAAGGAGGGATTGAATGGGTGGGTGGATCAGGTGTGGTTGGAGGTTTCAGATTGTACGGAGGATCTGGTTTGAGCGGAGAGGCTGGATCAAGTTCTATTGGAGGTCCTGGATTGATAGGTGAGACCGGATTGGTTGGAGGATTGGGGTTGGAAAGAGGGATTGGATGGGTGGGCGGATCAGGTTCGGTTGGAGGTTTTAGGCTGTTTGTATGACCTGGTTTTAGCGGAGAGGCTGGGTTGGTTGGAGGATCAGTGTTGAAAGAAGGGATTGAATAGGTGGGCGGATCAGGATCAGCAGGGTTCTCCAGATTGTATGGAGGATCTGGTTTGAGCGGAGAGGCTATATTGGTTGGAGGATTAGAGTTGGAGGGAGGCATTGGATAGGTGGGTGGATCAGGTTTGGTTGGAGGTGCCAGATTGTTTGGGGGATCCGGTTTGAGAGGAGAGACTGGATTGGCAGCCGGATCAGGTTCTGTTGGAGGTCCTGGATTAGTGAGTGAGACTGGATTGGTTGGAGGATCATGGTTGGAATGAGGAGCGGTCATGTTGGTACGGGAGTTCAGGAGATCCATGGCAGTTCTTCGGGCGTCGTAGAGGGCGGCGCAGTCGTACTTCACAAAGTCCGCGTCATCCCTGGAGATGGTGATGAACAGCTGATTGATGGCTCTTATGTCGCGGACGTTATTCTTCTTGGTTAGTTCCAGGAACCATTTGGTGAAGGTCCGGATGGGATGGTCAGGAGGGGAAGGGGGGAAGGTATATTCCTGGTGTGGAGTCTCGGAGGTGTCTCCCTTCAGGGGTTCCTGATGGAGCTGAAATGTGGTGTCTCCATTCAGGGGGTCCTGATGGGGCTTAAAGCTTGAAGAAGGTGTTGGAGCTCGTTTTATGAGAAGGGGAGAGGTGGGTAGATGGGTGGATAAGGCAGTGTGAGAGGTCAGGATTCCCTTGGCGGTCAGGTAAGATGCATTTAGGTTGGAGCAGTCATATTTCGTGAATTCTAAGTTCGTCTCCAGTTGATGGAGGTATTGTTTGACATAGGACTTCAGTAGGATGATGTCCTTCTTCCGGATGGCACGCTTGAGGGCAGCATTGATGAACAGAATGGGGTGGTCGGGAGGAGGGGCTGGGAGACGGGGTTCTTTGTCGGTGGTTGGGTGGACCTGGGTGGCTTCGCTGTTGCTCAAAGCCTCGTCCAGGTTACGTACATGATTGGTTGGTGTGACGCAAACCAGGCATCCCTGGTGTTGACAGGGAGAGGTTCGCGTGCAGGTTCTTTGAGCTTCCTGGTGAGGAGTCTCGGTGGCATCTCCATGCAGGGGGTCCTGATGGAGCGGAGAAATTGGATCCATATCGAGGGTTTAACTTTTGAACGGTCCTTGGACAGCTAGATTGAAATGTGAGCCGATCAAGAAGGTAAATTGCTCGAAGCGGGATGTACTGAGGCAGAGGATATGTAACTCGAAGAATGACAAATCCAAGGCAAATAGGTT